>NW_007726576.1:254530-296455 GCF_000696425.1 Galeopterus variegatus
AAAAAACCCAAAAAAAAAAAAAAAAAAAAAAAAAAAAAAAAAAAAGAATTAAAGAAGGCTGTGTTTTCACCTGAAAAAAAATAAAATAAAATAAAGAAAATCAACTAACTTTTAGCTAAGCTAACAACTGACACAAAGAACCAAATCAAGAAATGGGGACATTACTACTGACATTCCTGAAATAAAAAGGATTACAAGAAAATGCTATGAACAATTAATTGTATCTCAACAAATTAGATAACCTAGATGAAATGAACAAAGTCCTAAAAACACACAAACTACCTAAACTGACACAAGGAAAAGTAGAAAATGTCAACAGACTTATAACAAGTAAGACTGAATTGGCCATCAAAAAATTCCCAAAAAGAAGGGCAGGCCTGTGGCTCACATGGGAGAATGTGGTGCTGACAACACTAAGGCCACAGGTTTGGATCCCTATACAGGGATGGCCAGTTAGCTCACTTGGGAGAGCGTGGTGCTGACAACACCAAGTCAAGGGTTAAGATCCCCTTACCAGTCCTCTTTAAAAAAAAAAAAAAAAAAAAAAAATTCCCAAAAAGAAAAGCCCAGGGCCAGATGGCTTCACTGGTGAATTCTACCAAATATTTAGAGAATTAACACCAATTTTTCTCAAATCTCCCTAAAATGAAAAGGCAACATGTCCCACCCACTCTGTGAAGCCAGCATTACCCTCATTCAAAAGATGAAGATTATCAATAGAAAATTAGAAACCCCATCCCTTATGAATATAAATGTAAAAATCCTCAACAAAATATTACTAAACTGAATTCAACAGCACATGAAAAGGATTATACACTATAATCAAGTGGGGTTTATCCTAATAATGAAAGGATGGTACAACACAAGGAACTCAATGTACTACACCACATTAATAGAATGAAGGTAAAAACCACACAATCATCTCAAATGATGAAGAAAAGACACTTAACAAATTACCCTTTTAGGATAAAAACACCCAATAAAATAGGAACAAAAGGAAACTACGTCAACATAATAAAAGCCATATGAATAACCTATAGCTAAGATCATACTCAATGGTAAAAGAAAGATTTTCCTCTAAGATCAAGAACAAGACAAGCATGCAGTTTCACCACATTCAACACAGTACTGAAAGTTGTAGCCAGAGCAATTAGTCAAGAAATAAATGGCACTGAAATTGGAAAGAAAAGAAGTAAAACGATTTCTATTCACAGATGACATTAACTCTATATAGAGAAAATTCCAAGGAATCCACAATAAAGCTATTAGAGCTAAAAAACAAATTCAGCAAAGTTGCAGAGTACAAATTCAATGCACAAAAATTAGTGGGGTTTCCACACACAAGTGATGTATAAATCTGAAAAGGAAATTAATAGAGCAAGTCCATTAACAATATCATCTTAAAGAATAAATATCTAGGAATAAATATAACCAAAGAGGTAAAAGACTTGTGCACAAAAAACCATAAAAGACTGCTGAAAGAAATTAAAGACCTAAATAAATGGGAAAACATCCCACATTCATAGATAGAAAGACTTAATATTGCTAAGATGTAAATACTACCCAAAGCAATCTACTGATTCAATGCAACCCCTATCAAAATTCCAACAGTCTTTTCTGCAGAAATGAAATAACCAATCCTCAAATTCACATGAAATTGGAATTGGTCCAGAATACTCCAAATAACCTGGAAAATGAAGAACAAAGTTGGAGGACTCATGTCCTGATGTCAAAACTTACTATAAAGATACAGTAATCAAAATATAAGGTACACACATAAGAACAGACATTTAGACCAATGGGACAAAGAATTGAGAGTCCAAAGATAAACCCACATAACTATGGCCAATTAATATTCGACAGATGTGCCAAGCCCATTCTATAGGAAAACACAAACCTGTTCAACAATGATGCTGGGACAACTGGATTTCCACAGACAAAAGAATGAAGTTGGACACCTGCCTCACATCATAGAAATTAATTCAAAATGGATCAAAGACCTAAATATAAGATCTAAAACCATAAAATCCTTAAAAGAAAATGTAGAGGTAAACCATCATGACCTTGGATTTGGAAATAAATTCTTAGATGACACAAAAAACATGACCAACAAAAGATAAATTGGGGGCCGGCCTGTGGCTCACTCGGGAGAGTGCGGTGCTGATAACACCAAGGCCCCGGGTTCAGATCCCATATAGGGATGACCGGTTCGCTCACTGGCTGAGCATGGTGCTGACAACACCAAGTCAAGAGTTAAGATCCCCTTACCGGTCATCTTTAAAAAAAAAGATAAATTGGACTTTAATCAAAATTAAAAACATTTGTGCATCAAAGGACATTATCAAGAACATAAAAAGATAACATACAGAATGGGAGACAATATTTGCAAAACATTTGTCTGATAAGGGATTAATATCCAGAATAGATAAAGAACTCTTACAACTCAAGAACATAACTACAAACAACCCAATTCAAAAATGGGCAAAGAACTTGGATACTTCTTCAAAGAAGATATAGAGTTCCGGTCAGGACAGTGGAATAGACGGTCCGCAGCGTCACTCTCTCCCAGAAATCAACCAATTTACAACTACAAAAATGTAACATTAGCCATGCTGGGGCCACTGGAGCTCAGGGGAAAAGAAAGAGAGACCTACAGAGTTCATGAAGGTGGGAGATACCAAGATGAGAGGAAAAAAAAACTGCTCTGAGCATTTCAGGCTGCAGCGGCTTTAAGGCTGGAGCTGCTGAACACATGGAGCAGGAGCTGGCAGAAGCTGCAGCTGTGCCCTTCAGATGGAGTTACTTGGAGGCGGCAGGGGAGAAGAGGACCTTGGTGGCCCCCAGGACGGCAAGACCATTAATAGGGTTCCCATGGACCTACGCAGGAGCGAGGAGCCAGAACAGCTGAAAAAGAGGAGCCATTCAGAGGCTGATGTAAGTCAATGCAACGGACCGGTGCAGGGCCCGTCCCATGGGAAGTGTTTGGAGCACAGGTGGTGGGGGAGACGGCCCTCCGGGAGAACACTGGGACACAGCAAGGACAGCCGATCCACACACACCCCCCCAATCTGCGCAGGAACACTCAGAGGAGACTGGTCAGGAATGCAGAATTGCATGGGGTGCAGTTTGATTAAAAAACTCAGGCAAAGATCAGAGTTTCTACACAACCCAGGTGAACCGAGTATTTGGAGAGCTGGAAGTACCTATAAGGTCAACCATTAAACCCTGAGCTGCACAAAAAGTCTTCCCTAGGGAAACAACAGCAAAGCAGCAATTTAGCTCTACCACACAGCTCAAGTACTGGTTCCCGTAGAAAGTTCCCCGGTGTTAGAATTAAGCAAAGGACAAAAAATTAGTTCCAGCCCAGGCACATTACCAGTGCCTTGGGGCCCACAGGGGACATCATGCATGGAGCCACGGACAGGACCACTGCCCACAACCACTCATGCTGCCAGCACCTTGGGGCCCGCCCAGGAACCCAAGGCTTGGAGCCAGGAACTGGACACCCCACTCACAAACAGGCACACAACACCAGCGCCCCGAGGCCTGCCTTGGGATCCAAGGCATGGATAAGGAGACCAGACCTCCCATCCCACAACCAGACACACCGTGCCAGTGCCTCAGGGCCTGCCCGGGGACCTGGGCCATGAAGCTGGGGACCAGACCCCCTTCCCACAACCAGGTACACCACACCAGCACCTCGGGGCCTGCCTGGGGACCCGGATCAGGGAACCAGACACTCCCCACAACCAGGCACACAGCCAGCAACAAGGAGCATTCCAAAAACATCACCTCCATGTGGGTGGCCCACCATGGCCACCACAATAACCATGGCTGCTGTAAAAGCAACTAAACACCACAACCACCAGGCACATGGTCCGCCAGCCACTGGAATGCATTGACACAGGGAGAGTCACCAGCAGAGATAAAGAAAAGAGGATGTCTCTCTCCACAAAGCCCATTTCAGAGTGACAGAAGAAATATCTGCTCTATGATAATACTGGGGGACCTGATTACACCTCTCAACATTGTACAGATCATCTAGGCAACAAATCAATAGAGTAACCATTATTCTTTCAGAAGGAGAGAAGAAATCTAGGGTAATTAGAGTGGGGAGGGGGATGGAGAGAGATTGGACAAGGGGCATAAAGAATAATTACGATTTGTAACAATATGTATGCTAGTAATATTGATTTGATCAACATATCTCAATGTTGAACCCCAAAAATATGTATAATCAATTTTGATTCAATAAAAGTTAAAATATATATATATATATATATATATATATATATATATGTATTTAGCCATTGAAAAGAATGAGATGTATTTTCAAGTATGAGACAGGATAAATGTATTTCTCCATGAGTCATATTTTTCTGCATTAACAACTACAAAGTCTCAGTGGGTTATAACAATGAACATGGATTTTTTCATACATTCCATCTACAGGAAAAGAGTCAATAATTACAAACATTAAGCACGATTTCACAACTGCTAAGTAAAAAAGTAGAGTGCAGAACAGTGTGTACAGTGCCGTACCATTTGGTTAAAATAAATCAAGACAAAAGAATCACACAATTGTTTTATGTACAAGGTCTGTGGAAGAATATACTTGAAACTGGCAAAGATGGTTCCCTTAATAAATGGGAACTGGGCAGGTGTGAATAAGGGTAGACTATACATATTTCACTATATACACTTTGTACCTTTTGAATTTTATGCCATTCGAATATATTATCTAAGCAAAAAATGTTTCCTGTAACGTTTAGGTAGAGGCTAGAGATAATAACTGTAGAATTGATTAAGCAAGTATAGATGTTAAGGTTTTAAGAGTAACCAGAAAAAGAGTTGAAATTGAATGTATAACCAAAATGGCACAGGAAACAAAGAAGGGTAAAAATAATTCTCTTTAGCACTTTAAAAAAATGTATATGTTTAAGAGCCATTGTGTTTCCTTTTCGGTAAACTGCCTTTCCATATAATTGGCCCCTTTTTCTATTGGGTTGTTAATCTTTTTTGTCATTGATATCTAGGGGCTCTTTTTATGTTAGGGAAATAAGTCTTTTGTGATACAAATTAAAAATATTTCCCTTCAAAATAAAAAAAATATATAAAAATGGCCAATAAACACATGAAAAGTTGCTCAACGTCATTAGACATTAGGTAAATACAAATCAAAACCATGAGATACCAGTTTGCACCTACTAGGATGGCTACAATAAAACACAAATAAAAATTTTAAAAACAGAAAATAAGTGTTGGGCAAGGATATAGAAAAAAGGGAAGCCTTGCGCATTGCTGGTGGGAACATAGAATGGTATAGTTGTTGTGAAAAATAATTTGAGTTTCTCAAAAAGCTAGACATAGAATTACATATAAACCAACAATTCCACTCGTAGGTATATACCCCAAGAAATGGAAAACCAGGATGATACTTATATCAAACTGATACTTATACACCAACATTCATTGCAGCATTATTCACGATAGCCAAAAGGTGGAAACCATGCATTATCCATCTTATGGTCAACAAACTGATAAACAAAACGTGGTATATACATACAATGAATGTTATTCAGTCATAAAAAGTAATTTAGTTCTGATAAATGCTACACCATGGATGAATCTGAAAAGTAAAATAAGCCAGACACACAGGACAAATACCGTACATTTCCATTTATATAAGCTATCTAGAGTTCATAGAGACAGAAAGTAGATTAGAGGTTAACAAGAACTGAGGAGTAGGAGGAAACCGTAAGTTATTGCTTAATGTTACAAAGTTTCTGTCTGGGGTGATGAAAAAGTTTTGGAAATAGAGGTGATGGCTGTACAACATAGTGAATGTAATTAATGCCACTTAATTGTATATTTAAAAATGTTTAAATCTCCTTTCTATTTTGTTTTCTTCTAGCTTTTTGAGTTGAATATTTAATTTGTTCATTTTCATTTTTACTGTCTTAAGTATATAAATATATGAATTTTCCTCTAAGCATTTTTACAAAGCAAATATAACACTGTCTTACAGAATATACCAAAGAAGTAAACTGTAAACTAATCTCACTTATGAGTATCAATGGAAAAGTACTAAATAAAGTATTAGCAATCAGAATATACATCTTTTTAAAAATGATGATCTGGTATGGTATATTTATTCTGGTATGTAATACAAGGATGGTTCAATGGATTGGAAAATCCATTAATATAATTCACACATTAACAGATCCACAGAAGAAAAAAAAAATCGTACAATCTCCTCCAGATACGACTCCTTTTCAGACACTGAAATGGGATTTCAGTAACAATACAAATGTGGGGGGGATGGGTATATAGTGAGAGAACAATGAAAAAAACTGGAAGGCCCAGAAAGAGATACACAGTAATTTAATATATAATTTACTATATGATCATGGAAATTTCTCAAACAATGGCAGACAGAACCACCATACAATCCAACAATCCCACTACCGGGTATATATCCAAAAAAATGGAAATCATCATTCAAAGGGACACCAGCACTCTCATGTTTATCACAGCTCTATTCACAATAGCCAAGAGTTGGAACCAACCTAAATGTCCTTCCACAGAAGAATGGATAAAGAAAATGTGGTATATATACACAATGGAATACTACTCAGCCACAAAAAAGGAAATCCTGTAATTTGCAGCAACATGGACAAGCATGGAGAAAATTACGTTAAGTGAAATAAGCCAGGCACAGACAGAAATACCACATGTTCTCACTCATGTGGAAGCTGAAAAAGTTGACCTCATAGAAGTAGAGAGTAGAATAGTGGTTACTAGAGACTGGTGGGAGGAAGTGGAAGGGGAGAGGATGGTCAGTGGATACAAAATATTAGAGACAGGAAGAATGAGATCTAGTTTTATATAGTAATACAGGGAAACTACAGTTAAAGACAAAATACTGTCTATCTTTGAATAGCTAATCAAGATGATACTGAATGTTCTTAATACAAAAAAGTGACTAACGTTTGAGGTGATAGATATACTAAGCACCCTGACATAATCATTGCACACAGCATGCATATACCCAACTATCATAAGGTATGCCATAAATATATACAATTATCATGGGTCAATTAAGAAAAATAAATTAAAAAGAGAGGGGAAAAAAGAGAGAAATAGAGAGATAGAGAGTAGAATAGCAATTACCAAAGGTGGGGGGAAGGTGCAGGGGAAGGTTGGTATACTGGTACAAAGTTACAGTTAGATATGAAGAATAAGTTCTGGTGCCCTAGAATGACAATAGCTAATAATATTGTATATTTCAAGATAGCGAGAAAAGAGAATCTTGAATGTTATAACCACAAAAGAATGATATATGTTTAGGTGACAGGTACGCTCACTATTCTGATTAGATCATTATACAATATATGCATGTACTGAAACAACAAATTGTACCCCATAAACATGTACAATAAAAATAAATAAATAAAATAATTAAAAATAGGGAATGTGGTTGTTGGTGCCAACCTCTCAGGTGACCCCCAGTGGTCCTCATCTCCTCCTAGTGTAGGCAACTTAGTCAGGACTGGTGTGAGTCACCAAGAGAAGACAGCAATGTGTGACATCTGAGGCCAGGTTGAAAAATGCATTAAAGCTTCCACTTTGGCCTCTTGGATATATATAATGCTGAATTTAATTTGCTAGTATTTTAAAGAGGACTTTCGCATCTAAATCATATGTGTAGTTTGCCTACGATTTTCTCTTCTTGCACCATCCTTGTCCTGTCTTGGTACCTAGGTTATATTAACCTCATAGTATTAGCTGGGTATCTTCTCCTCTCTTTTTTTCTCTTAATTGGTTTAAGATAGGATAAATGTTCCTTGCTAGTTTGGTAAGATACTCCCTGTAAAATCATCTGGCCTGGGTCTTTCTGGAAGTGGTGAGAGAGAATTCTGGGACAAATTTAGGATTACTAATTTAATTTCTGTCTTGGCTATTGGTTTATTCTGAGTTTCTTTGTGTTTTTGGATCAATTTTTGAAGTTCATCTTTTTTGAGAAAAATCAACATTTTTTTTTTCCCCTTTTTGTCTTTTCTCGTGACCGGCAACGGATCGCAACCCTCGGTGTTGCTCCCGCACCTCGCTCAGCCAGTGAGCGGCCAGTCTGTATGTGGGATCCGAACCCTTGGCGGGAGCGCCGCCGCGCTTCCCAAGCGGCGCACTGTAGCAGTGCGCAACGGGGCCGGCCCCGGGAAAATTTAAATCAATGAATCTATTGAGTTTTTCTTCTGTTTAAATCAATAAGTTGTATTCATGTTTAAATGGCATGTTTTTTTAGTCATGGGAATAATTTGTTCCAAGGAATTTTCACTTTCTCCAAATAATTGAGGACCTAAGTGTAGCAAGGCAACATTTCCTGGGTAAGTAAGGAATTGCCGGGTAGTTAATGAATCACCTTGATTTTTATTTTAGAATAGGTATGTTACTTTTACTGTGTGCTGGACAGTAGTTGCATCTAATAATAACCACTTAGGTTTACAGTTTAGAAAGAAAATATTCCTACACGATATTTTCTGATTAGAAAAATCAATATTTTATCAAAGTTACAAAAAAATTTACTATACAATCAAGTACCTGGGCAAAGGGTTAATAATTTTTAATTAATGATTTTCAAATGAGGACAAAAATTTGGAAGCAGACAAAATTTGATCCAATACTCAATTATATATCAGAATAAACTGTAAATGGATTAAATGTTTATTTTTTTATTTTTATTATTATTTTTTTTTCCCTTTTTGTCTTTTTTCGTGACCGGTAACAGGATCGCAACCCTCAGTGTAGCACCCGCAGCACGCTCAACCAGTGAGCGGACCGGTCTCTATATGGGATCCGAACCCTCGGCGGGAGCGCCGCCACACTTCCAAGCGCCACACTCTACCGAGTGCGCCATGAGGCCGGCCCAAATGTTTAAATACAAAATAAAGACTTACAAATATTAAAAGAAAACAGGGAAAGTATTCCTTTACAACATAAAAGGGAAAAGCATATGAAGCAAAATCCAGAAGCAATAAAACTGTTAAATTTGACAAAAAATTTCTAAAAACCAAAGCCACCAATCACAGTTATATTTAACAACAAGGATAGATCTCCTTACATATTAGTTTTATTTACATAAAGTTCATAAACAAGTCAAACTATGATGTCAGAAGTCAAAGATTGTGGTTACCTTTGAGGAGGTGGAAGGGGATAGTAATCACCAGAGGGCACAAGATGGGAAACTGGTAATGTTCAGTTTCTTGAACTAGGCTCTTAAAAATCAAGAGGAAAGGCACAGATTTGATATTTATAATACTATGAGACAGGGATTAATATTTTTCCAACTTTACAGATGATGAAAAGAAGCAAGGCACAGGGAGCCCAAGCAATGTGCCCAGAGCACCCAGTTGGTAACAGGTAGGGCCATGATTTTAACCCATGCCAAGTAACTCTAAAGCCAGCACTTTTAACAAACCTTCAAGATATCAGAAGATAACAAATATGTCATCATCATCAACATCAAACAGTATGATTAGTATTGAGGATTATAAATAGTCTAATCCTTTCCACCACCATATACTCTTCCTGATAAGAATTTAAAGTATGCCACCCCAGTGTAAACCCTAAGAAGGCAAGAACTATGTCTGCTTTATTACCAGCAACTAGCACAGTGCCTGGTTTTGTGAACAAATTACAGACTCACTTTGTACTTTAAATAAATGTTCAACTTAAAGGGAAAAAAACTGAGATGACCAAAACAGAAAAATGGTTGAAAGATATAAACAAAAAATTCACAGAAAAGATACTCTGAAACATGAAAAACTGTCCATGATCATTCCTAATAAAAGCAATACAAATTAAAATTACACTGAGATACCATTTTCACCAATCAATGGGGTGTTAATGTTCTATGTTGGTGAGGCTATGGGAAAAGTAGGCACTTCCATATATTACTAAAAGGAGTGCAAAACTGGTACAATCCAACAGAGGGAAATTTAACAATATCTAAAACACATACACTGACTTTAACCAAGCAATCTTACTTCTAAAAATCTACCCTGAAACCATACCTCCACATAGAGAGTAAAGCATATATATACAGATTATTCATCATCTATTATTTGTAACAACAAAAAGACTGGAAATAACCCAAATGCCATCAACAGAGAACTGATTAAATAAAACTACTGTACAGCCCAGTGTTGTCTCATATGGTCCACCACCAGCTATTGGGGGGTGATGGGGAACACCATGATTTGTAGCCTTTACCAGAAATACTACCACTATGGCTAATTGCAGGCTACCAGCATGAAACTGAACATGGAATTGGGAAGAGATACACAGAAGCACACCATTACATACAGTTATTTCCACCACACAAACACAATGAATGTAAATAACCTTAAAAGCACAGATATTAAAATGTTGTAAAATAATTAAAAAGCAATGAATTTTGAGTAAGTATTGTCTTTGTTTTTAATACTGTTGTGGGCTAAATTGCATCCTTTTCCCCACCCCACCCCCGGCCAAATTCATATCTTGAAGTCAGGAAGAGGCCTCAGCAGAAACCAACCTTGATTGGCACCTTGATCTTAGACTTCTAGCCTCCAAAACTGTGAGAATATAAAGTAAATTTTAAGCCACCAGTCTGTAGTATTTTGTTATGACAACCCTAGCAGTCTAATAGAAATATAACTAATTTATCTATAAGTTTCTATAATGTCATTTTTGATAGTGTGTTTTTAACAACCAGCTCACAAAAGTCCTGAAAATTTAACCATGTAGGTATAAAAAAAAGAATGAGGAAGGTTTATGTATATACTGAAAGAGAATGATTTCCAAGATATACTATGAAGTAAAATATGGAAGACGGAGAACAATACATACAGTATATACTGCCTTTTGTATAAGAATAAAGGGAAATTAACAATGAATTATGTATTTCCTTAATTTTTCAAAAAGAACAGGAAGTATAAAAAATAAGATTTGAGAACCATGAGAAAATAAAAATGGGCACTACACTTCCGAGTCTGTTTATGTACACTTTACTTTGAATCATATGTATAAATTCAAAAATAAACTAAAATCAAGAAGATCTTAAAATTGAAATTAACCTTAAAATTTAAACATAAACAAGATAATCATTCTCAAGGTAAGCTTTAACAGTTTAAAAAATCATATTTGCAACCTCTCTCCAACTCCCAAAAAGAAGAAAATTCCAAAGAGGAATCATTCTGGTAGCATTTACCATTGTAAGTAAAATCGTAAGTTTATTTCCAATAATCTAGATATAAGGCCAGCCCGTGGCTCACTCGGTAGAGTGTGGTGCTGATAACACCAAGGCCACGGGTTCGGATCCTATATTGGGATGGCCGGTTCGCTCACTGGCTGAGCGTGGTGCTGACAACACCAAGCCAAGGGTTGAGATCCCCTTACCGGTCATCTTTAAAAAAAAAAAAAAAACAGGGCCGGCCCAGTGGCGCACTGCTACAGTGCGCCACTTGGGAAGCGCGGCAGGCGCTCCCGCCGAGGGTTCGAATCCCACATACAGACCGGTTCCTGCTCACTGGCTGAGCGAGGCATGGGAGCAACACCAAGGGTTGCGATCCCGTTGCCGGTCCCGGTCCGGTACGGGCGCGACACTGAGGGTTGCGATCCGTTGCCGGACACGAAAAAAGACAAAAAAAGGAAAATAAAAAAAAACTGACAATAATCTAGATATATTTCAGTACTAATTTAAGGTTGGTCATCTCCATGATATGAAGATAATAATAGAATTCCATGAAATTCCAAGATAAATCTGGTAAATAAAACTCTTACAGCACTTTCGAACACATTCAAAAGAATGGCAAATTTTGATTAGAACATGAATTACCTGTTTGTATTCACTGACACAACTTTGACAGCAAAATCTTTTCTGCTGACCATCAATCACCAGAACATTATTTCCAGCACCTTTACTGGGCAAGTACTCTCCGCACTGTTCACAGCAATTCATTATTAGACCATTGGCCATTCTATATCTATTAAAGCAGTGGTCACTGCACAGCTTATGAGTCATATTTTTAAAGCTAACTTCATGGCGAATCTAAAAGGAAAACAATAAACAAATTTTAAAAACAGATTAGTCTGATGAGTAGTTAAAAAACACAAGGTGTTCCAACAGAAACAGAGAGGCCCCAGTGAGGCTTGTTTGGGGAAAAGGAAAAGCAAAGTATATTTCATTAATTTTTTGAACTGTTTTTTAAACACACAGGAACATGTGTATGACACTGAAAAAAGAAAAAAAAAATGCCACCAGTGACATCACTACAAACTTCTCCACAGGTATCTAAAAATGATAGGAAACAACCAAGTTTGGATAGTGTTAATGTTAGACTTCATAAAGAGACAAACCTTAAAGGAACTATAAATAAAGTACATTGCTCTAGAAAAGGGAGGAAAGAGAGAAGCAATATTATAAATAACTCAGATGAGGTTACATATACACAGGTTTCTTTTTATTTAATATCATATTAACAATGTGAAGTTATCAAAAAATATTCTCTCTACTTTCCTACTTCTCAGCAAGATTATCTGCTGTCTCTTGTGCAGTCAGCTTCTTTGTTTAAATACATAAACAAATTACTAGACAAAAAAATCAACCACAATAGTATGGCTCTGTTAGTGCTCCCAACCACAGGAAAAAAATAAGCAATTAACATTATAATTTTTCCTAAATAATTCTCCCACAGAGATATATAAGATAGTTTTTATTTATCTTCACTTTTAAGGAAATATATACACTAGTAAAAAAGTATGTAATAACTGTTAAATAAAGTTTAAAATATTCCTCTTACAACTAAGTGATAAAGAAACACAAACCTCTGTTAGTTTACCACAGATTGTACATCTCGATTTATTTAGAGCTCCTTTAGTAGGATTCTGTTTGTCTTCATAGAGAGACAAACAAGACGTACTGCAGAATTCCTGGAAGGACTCACTTGAATCCACTTGAGCAACAATGGTTCCTTTCATTGTAGTTATATCTCTGAAAAATAAAAGGTACAACTTAAATTCCATTTTAAAAGAAATCAAATACAAGAGTTTAATAACTGATGTTTTTCATTTCCATAGGTTGAATACTGGAAATCAAACACCATTTTTGGATCCATTAAATCATTATTACCATTTAGAAACTCGGTAATGAAGACTGAGAAGCAAAAATATTTTATACTTAATAGTATAATAATGTCAAGGACTGATTTATTGAGGTATAAATTTAATACCTGTTCAATTCCCCTCCCCTGGGTAAGTAGAAGGCATAAGATATATGGGTCACAGGAATGTGACATACATTCTAGAGAGGATGACTGAACTTAAATACACCCTACACTGCACCCCTAAATAATTTCACCCACCATTCTATACATCTCCCCAATCACAATTAGAAATGTTAGGAAATGACAGTATTGATGACCTCTGAAGTTTTCTTTTATTTCTGAATTTCAAGATCCTATACTGCAGTATAAATCTACCACTGTAAAGCAATCTAAAAACAGATATTTGAATATTTGAAACTAATATTTGAAAATATTTGAATTTATTAAACATGTACAGAGCACTCAGCCCTTTCCAGAATGTCAAGATCTAAAAATAGCTTCACAGATTTGAGGATTCTCCAACAGATGGTACCAAAAGTCCACCTGGTTTGACCTTGTATTTAGTATGCCATAATCCAACTATTTTTAACCAATGAGGCCAGACCTAAAAAACTGGCAGAAAAGAGGATCCCATCTTTCCAAGGCTGGCGAAAAACAGGTACTTGAGTCTTGAAAAATAAGTACTTCTAATGACTTACTGTTCATAACAAACAGAAACAAACACAAATAAAATCCAAAGACTTGCCAATATTAAATAATCTCAATCTGAAGATAGGATAAAATTTGACCTATTTTAATTTAGAATTGTCGTATATTAGCTGCTTAAAATTTTTATCTGGATAGAAGTACTAAATTCTTATAATTAATAATGTAAATAAGCATGTATTTTTACAAATTCAAGGAGTCCAATTGAGATTACAGACAAAGTTAATTACAACAGTCTATTTAAATCAACCACAAAGCCTACCCAAATAGAAAGCCTTTCTTTCATCCATAAGCCACCTGGACTTGACAGAAACTTCCCAAGCCATGACAAATTTGAGTTTGGCTTCAAGATTCAAAGTAGCTTATCAATTTTTAAAATACAGTAGTAATTCACCTCTAATTTCTTAAAATTTTATACCACCAATATTCAACCATATGGACATGTTGAAAGGTAAACCTTACTTTTTACACATAACACAGAGTTTCTTTGGAGCAGGCTTGTGAGAGAAGGAAGAAAGGCAGGTGGTAGAACAAAAGAGGTGAGCTGATCCTTTTCGTTGGTAAGCTGTCTGTCCCTTCTGTAAAGGTTTTTTGCAGTTTGCACAAGTGACTTTAACTGGTTTAGTGGGTTGCTGCTGGGCTGAAGGCTGGAAAATCTGTTTAGGAAGTGAGGCCACTGGTGATAAAGAATCCACTCCTGGTTGTTTCTGATTACGGGGAAATGATGCTGACTGGGAAATCCAAGAATCTTAAAAACAAAATGCACAAGAGAGAAATGAAACAGGTAATTATGCATTGAAATTCATATCAGAGATAATTTTAACTTCCTACTTAATACAAGCTTAAGATGTTAATGAAACAGTAATATAGCAGAGATGTGTACAGAGGTGTGCAGCACAAGTTCTGGAGTAAGACTATCCTGTTCATAATAACAATATATTATATTGCAAAAAGTGTAAATTGCAAAGAGTGTAAACTTTAAGTGTTCTCACTACAAAAAAATGCTAAGTATGTAAGATAATGCATACATTAATCAGCTCAATTTAGTCATTCCACAATGTATACATATCTCAAAACACGATAAATACAAACTATTTTTGTCAATTTTTTAAAAATTAATGTAAAAAAAACCGGGTGGTTCACATTCCAGCTCCATCACTTACAACATTGAGAAGCTACTCAAACTCTATGTCTCATTGCTCTGTAGTGGTACTGGAAATGGTACCAACCTCATACAAATGGTAAACATTAAAAGAGATAATACACGTATTAAAGCACAGTGACTACCACATAGGAAGCACTAAAAAACATCAGACATTAGTTGTTAAGTAGAAGCATTCACATATTACTGTAAGTAAGGAATATATAAATCAACATAAAAGTATAATAAGAACCTGACCAACTAGAATCTCTGACAAATGTAACACAGGTCTGATAAAGTTTATAAATAACTACTTCCAAACATCTTTTTAGGAATAGCTTTTCCATATATGTTTAGTTCTATGGCCTCTAACTATACCACAAAATCTCACAGAAACTAGAGTGTTACAAAGAAATGATGGCGTTAAACCAACATATACTAACCAATTCAGAATCAAACTATTCTACCACTGTAGAGCTCGGCAGAGCACAAAACTGAGGTACGTGTAATTATTAACACTAATGTGCAGAGTTATTCGTCTCTTCTCTTTCATTTTAAGCTCTCTAGTTCTTAGCAGGAAGTCTCCAGCTTGCCACACTAGTTCCTGTTCCACAGGTCTCTCACAGCACTACCAATAACATAAACTATCTTCATTTTGAAACTTTTCAGGTCACCACTTCTAGTTTCTACTATTTTGGTCTCATAATTTTTTTTACTTTCTCATTTCTACTGAATTTTTGAACTGCCATACATAAAAGCTGCCCTTCCATAGGAAAAAATTATTTTCCTTCCATGGGAAGTACAAATATAATCAGGGCTCAGAGAACTTCTTTATTACTAAAATCTTGGGTATTTTGGGGGGGGGTTTTTGTGGCTGGCCACATTACCAAAACCTCGAAGAGGGCAATTTCTGGGTCTGACCCATTCCATCAATCTAATAGTTTCAAGGGGTTATATACACTGCTGTTTGAATTTTACCTGACTCCTTAATACCCCTCAATTAAAAAAAAACTTAAAACACAGAAAATAGAGTTCAGTCTGGAATCTATTATGTTGCTATCAGCAGGGTAACTGACCAGTTTTAATAAATAGGTAAAAATACTAATCAACAAGGAGAAAGCAAATCACTAAAAGAACTGGCAATTCCATCTTATGAAGTAAACAAGGGCCTTCAATCAAAAATTATACTTGAACGTATGCTAGAAGGAATAGCATAGTGCAACACAAATATTGGCTCCTCAAGATTTTCAATTTTGTAGGCTTATTTCATTACATACTTAAAGGAGCCTATTTAAACTTAAGGAAATCTATTAACCTGATTTTGAAAAAATGGTGCTTTTCTTTTTTCAATTTAGCTTTAGGCCCTGTATAAATAATTTAATGGCTCCCTTTATATTTTAGCTCTTACATTTCCCATACTTTCACATTTTCATCTCCCCCAACATCAAAAAAAATTTTAAGGAATAGAAGGAACCTAATCCTTTTGTCTAAACCATCAATTTCATAAAAGGGACATCAAGGGATAACAGTTAAATTTGCCTAAGTTACAATTAGCCCAAGAATCAGTATAAATAGCCAAGATTTTATAATTTATAACTCTTGATCTATTATTCTCTATTACAAAAACAATTTATGAAATGCAAGAACTAATTCATAAATGAAAGAGCAAGAGATGTCTGTTTGTTCACAATTTTTCCGAGTACTTTTACATTCTATCGTGTAAGAGTCTGAGTAAATAGGAACACAATTCTTATGATGATATAACTCCTCTGACCCAGCACATTCCTAAGGAAATAAGTATCCCGAGATATATGCACAAGAAGATTCTTAAGAGAGTTATTTAAATAGGAAAAACTGGAAAATAGAGAATCAGCGAACTTCACATACATACACTTGATATGTACAAAAGTTAAAGATCTATTGCTAGGTATTTGAAAGAGTGGTAGCAGGGGAGAGGTAGTAAAACTGTACCTGTACCATGATGTCAGGTTAGAATTATATGTACCATTAATTAATTAATTGACTGTTAGTGGTGAGACTGAATGTTATCTACTTCATACTCTTATTCTGAAATATAATTACAAGAAAGACAAAGTAGGTATTTTAAAACTAACTTGAGCATTATCATTTTTTAAACTTTAATGTAAGCTGGAAGGTTACAATGAAAGACACACATACAGCTGGTGGCAGTATAAATTAGTAGCAGCTTTCTGAAAAGCAGTATGACAATTTATTTCTCTAAGTTAAAAATGTACATACACCCACACTCACATAACACACTGTAGTGGATTGAATTATTTCCCCCACAAAGCTCCCTGAAGCTTGAGTTGTGTCCCCCAAGTTCTATGTGTTAGAAACTTAGCCCCCATTGTGACTGTTAAGAGGGTAGGAAATCCTATTATTGTAATTGAAAGGTGAAGCCTTGAAGAGGTGATTAGATTGTAGGACCATGCAGTAGTAAATGGATTAAAAATGGTGTTCAGGGGTGTGGTTCTGAGGACTTTAAAAGAAGACAGTATGTCTCTCTTGCTCCCTCTGCTCTCTCTGCTTTCACCATCTTACAATGTGAGACCCCTGGGTCACTGTTGCCACCACCAGATGGACTTTAGACTTCTCAGCCTCAGAACTGTAAGCAATAAATGTCATTTTTCTTTATAAATTACCCAGTTTAAGTATTGTGTTATAAGCAATGAAAAGAGACTAATACACACACAGTCCTACGTACCTACAAATGTATATACATAGGGGTCTTAGAAGGAAATTTCAAAACTGAATAATATGGAACATATTTCTCTTAAAACCACTATAGAGAAATTAAAGAAGACAAAAGAATATGGAAAGATATCCCATGCTCTTGGATTGGAAGAATTAACATTGTGAAAATGTCCATATGACCAAAAGTGATCTACAGATTCAATGCAATCCCCATCAAAATTCCAATGACATTTTTCTCAGAAATGGAAAAAACTATCCAGACATTTATATGGAATAACAGAAGACCATGCATAGCCAAAGCAATCCTGGGCAAAAAAAAAATAAAGCTGGAGGCATAACACTACCTGACTTTAAACCATATTACAAAACTATAATAACCAAAACAGCATGGTACTGGCATAAAAACAGACACACGGATCAATGGAATAGAATAGAGAACCCAGAAATCAACCCATACACCTACAGCCATCTGATCTTTGACAAAGGGAGCAAGTTCATACAACTGGGGAAGAGACTGCTTCTTCAACAAATGGTGCTGGGAAAATTGGATATTCATCTGTAGGAGAATGAAACTAGACCCGTACCTCTCACCATATACCAAAATCAACTCAAAGTGGATTAAAGAATTAAATATACATCCTGAAACAATAAAACTCCTTAAAGAAAACATAGGGAAAACACTCCAGGAAGTAGGAGTGGGTACAGACTTCATAAACAGGACCCCAAAAGCACAGGCAACTAAAGATAAAATAAACAAACAGGATTATATCAAACTAAAAAGCTTCTGCACAGCAAAAGAAACAATCAACAGAGTGAAAAGACAACCAACAGTGGGACACAATAATCAATCACATTGTATATCGACAAAATAAAATTAAAGGGCCGGCCCGTGGCTCACTCGGGAGAGTGCGGTGCTGATAACACCAAGGCCCCGGGTTCAGATCCCACATAGGGATGGCCGGTTCGCTCACTGGCTGAGCGTGGTGCTGACAACACCAAGTCAAGGGTTAAGATCCCCGTATCAGGGCCGGCCCAGTGGCGCACTGCTACAGTGCACCGCTTGGGAGCGTGGCGGCGCTCCCGCCGAGGGTTCGGATCCCACATACAGACTGGTTCCCGCTCACTGACAGGATTATATCAAACTAAAAAGCTTCTGCACAGCAAAAGAAACAATCAACAGAGTGAAAAGACAACCAACAGAGGGGGAGAAAATATTTGTAAAATATACATCAAACAAAGGATTAATATCCAGAATATACAAGGAACTCAAACAACTTTACAGCAAAAAGCAAATAACCCAATTAAAAAATGGGCAAAGGAGCTGAACAGGCATTTCTCAAAGGAAGATACACGAATGGTCAACAGACACATGAAAAAATGCTCAACATCACTCAGCATCCGGGAAATACAAATCAAGACCACTTTAAGATACCATTTCACTCCAGTAAGGATGGCTAATATCCAAAAGACTGAGAAGGATAAGTGCTGGAGAGGTTGTGGAGAAAAAGGAACTCATACACTGTTGGTGGAGCTGCAAAATGGGGCAGCTTTTATGGAAAATGGTATGGAGGTTCCTCCAACAATTACAGATAGATCTACCATATGACCCGGCTATTCCACTGCTGGGAATATACCCAGAGGAATGGAAATCATCATGCCAAAGGGACACCTGTACTCCAGTGTTTATTGCAGCACTATTTACAATAGCCAAGAGCTGGAACCAGCCCAAATGTCCATCATCAGATGAGTGGATAAGGAAACTGTGGTATACTACATAATGGAATACTACTCTGCCGTAAAGAAAAATGAAAAACCATTTGCAACAACATAGATGGACTTAGAGAAAATTATATTAAGTGAAACAAGTCAGGCATAGAAAGAGAAATACCGCATGTTCTCACTTATTTGTCGGAACTAAAAATAAATAAATAAACACAAACTAACAAAGCCTGTGGGAGGGAGAAGACACAACAATCACAACAATTCCTTGAACTTTTTAAGACAAGTGAACAGATATGATGTAGGGAGGGAGGTGAGTAAGGGAGGAGGGTAGAGGAACAGGTAGGGGTCATGAAAATTGACTATAATGTATATTGAGAAGTTAAAATTTAAAAATTAAATTAAAATAAATAAAACTACTATAAACCAGATATATATTTTTAAACCAAAAATCTTTGGGGGTGATACAGTTTGGACATGTTTGTCCCCCCAAAGCTCATGTTGGAAACTTAATCCCCACTGACAGTGTTAAGAGAGTGGGAAATCCTATTTTGGGAATTGAAAGGCGGGGCCTTGAAGAAGCAATTAGATTGTGAGGACCATGCCCTAGTGAATGGATTAATCCATTGATGGTTTAATGGTCCTCATGGGCATAGTTCTGATGGCTTTATAAGAAGAGGGACTGAGAAGGTTAGTCCATCTCTTGCTTTTGCCATTTTCACCATGTGATGCCCTGCATCAGTGCAGAGCCACTACCAAGAGCAAGGCCCTCATCACGTGTTCCCTGGACTTTGGACTTCCCAGCCTCTGAAACTATAAGCAATAAATATTGTTCTTAACAAATTACCCAGTTTCGGGTATTCTGTTACAAGCAACAGAAATGGACTAATACAGGGGCATAGGAGTAATTATATCCTTTGGCCCAGTAACTTCACTTCTAGGAATATACTCTAAGGAAATAGCCAAAAATATGAACAAAGATGGTCATCATAGACCTACAATAGCAAAACATGGGAAACCATGTACAAGCCAAATATGGGAATAGTATCAATAACCATTGTGCAGCCATTAAAACTTGTATATATAATGTTAACGGTATAAGAAAATACAGTGTAATCTTAAGTGGGGAAGAAACAGGAAGCAAGAGACCGGTTCCCGCTCACTGGCTGATCGGGCGCAACACCGAGGGTTGCGATCCCGTTGCCGGTCCCAGGTATGGGCGCGACACCGAGGGTTGCGATCCTGTTACCGGTCAGTAAAAAAAAGACAAAAAGGAAAAAAAAAAAAAAAAAAGAAAGAAACAGGAAGCAAAATTATACAGAGCTGCATTTCTACTAGGTTAAAAAGCTACAAAGAAAAAAGACTGAAAGACAAACATGCAAAGCATTGACAGTGATCATCTTTAGCTAGTGGGACTACGGAAAGTTTTTAATTACCTATTTTCCAAACATTCTCCACCAATAATACATTACTTTCCAAATAATAAAAATTACCAGCACTTCATAAAGCATTCTACGCTGCTTAAATTTTAGTTACTCCACATTATTTTCCAAAATTCCTAGGCTGGTAAGTGGCTAGTAAGCCTAATATGATGAAAGAATGAGACAGACAGAGAGAGGTAAAGAGAGAGACAGAAGCAGAAAGACACACACATAGGTTTTGAGGTACAGTGAAAGGGAGATGAACACACAGAGATATGGTCTTGAAAAAGCCACAGAGTTCTTATAGCTTCCATATTTTAATGTTTTCATGGAGCAAGGCTGCCCACAGAAAAAATTTTCAAATAGTCAATATCTACAAACCTTCAGAAATGAAAAAATTCATAAAATGCTAACTAAAAACTAAAATCAGATAAGCAGTAAAAAATAAACACAGAGGCCCTAAAGTCATTGAGCTGTGTACATTAAATACTATAGCCTTTTTCATGTCAATCATACCTTTGAAGTGGTTTAAAGAAAGAAAAAAAAAAGGATATGTGACTGCCTTCAAAAGTGAAATAGAAAATAAAACTTCAACCAACTCTTAAAAAAAAAAAACCCAAAAAGCCTACAGGTGGCTGGCCCGTTAGCTCATTGGTAGAATGTGGTCCTGAAAATACCAAGGAAAATCAAGGGTTTGGATCTCCATAGGGGCCAGCCGCCCAAAAAAAAAAAAAAAAAAAAAAAAAAAAAAACACACAGGGAATGTAGAAAAAAATGTAAAAGCAATTATGCAATATTACATTGTTCTTTAAATGAACTTAATCTTTTTGCTCTCATTTACACATTAAAACACTAGTAAAAATATATTAGCAAGTGAGTAATGCATGACAAATCACTTTATGATTAATT
The DNA here is from genome assembly GCF_000696425.1 of Galeopterus variegatus. NCBI lineage: Eukaryota > Metazoa > Chordata > Mammalia > Dermoptera > Cynocephalidae > Galeopterus > Galeopterus variegatus. The sequence goes on from NW_007726576.1 coordinate 276,286, forward strand.
TTCTAATAATCTACAGAAAAATATTATACAACTCTTATTAGTAAAAATTTCAAACTTAAGATAAAAGCCAATAGAACTAATGCATTTCACATGAAGAAAAAAGGTAGCACCAATTACTACAAAGAAAAAAGAACCAATCAAAAGTTTAAATTCCTTTACATGAGGTAGAATATCACTTACTGCTTACCAGGATTATGATGAGTTGCAGATTCTCCATTCTGAAATACGTCTCCTGCCACATTCATTCTACCAGGATTAAAAGGTCCTACTCCAGTCTTGGTCTGTGAAGTTAAAGATGGGGTGTATGTTTGTATATTAACACCAAAATTACTTGACTGCAGTCCGTTAGAGACATCTCCCAAGTTGGTATTCTGCAGTGATGTTACATGTGTAATCATTAAGTTCATATCTCGCCCGTCAGTATTTTCTAATTGGCCATCATTCACAGAGCTTACACCTGTTTCTAAAGTTGTAACATTAGCAATCTGTATTTCAGAGTCTGGTTCTGTGGTGATACCACTATTACCCATTCCTGCATTTACCTTACTTCTTGAAAAACTGGAAGTGGAGAAATCCACATCATTGGTTCTGTTTTTAGTCTCAGGTGGTCTCCGATCAACAAAATTGGAGGAATTTTTCTCTTGCCCTTGATTTGTTTCAATGTCCTCTTCATCATCAATGACAATTGTCTCACTTACACTTCCCTTCTGAGAACTCAACTCTTTTGAGGAAAGTAGAATTTTGGAATCATTTCCTTGTAGTTCTTCGTTTTTTGATGATGTAAATGTTATGGTTCTTTGATCGGCTACCACTGATGCAGAAGATGGGGGAGGTTGTACGGGTTCAATAAAAACAACATCATCATCGTCTTCCACTGATGAGTTTTGAAATTTATTAGATCTGGACACTAAAGGATTAGGTGGAGCACTAAACGAGTTTCCTACATTCGTGAGACTAGTTGCCATGGCCGTACTTCCTAATAAAACAGGAGTCTGATCAGTCAATTCTAATCCGCCCACTGAACTTGTATCCATGCCAAATAACCTGTTAGGGAGAGGAAAAAAAACAATAAAAATGTCAGTATATGACTTCTTATGTTACTCTGAAACTATTTTTTTTAAATACTTTTATTTTCTCTTTAATTCTAAATGAGAATGATTCCTAGCATACAGGAAAATATGTAATATCCATTCATTAATCATTTCATATAGTTTACATGTTAACTTTTACAGGATAACAAAGGCAATTATCCAATTTTCAGCAATCATAAGCGGTATATACCTACCACCACCAGCTCCTTTCCAGGGTACACTGTTTAGTCTATAAACTTTTAAAATTGAAAATATAGATAAATCCTCCCACACATAACAGGAAAAATAACCCAAATATGACAATAAAAACGATCCCTTCAATATGCAATTATCCCATTTATCCACTGTATTAAATAAAATGATATGGTCTAATCCCTAATTTTCCTTCTTTTTTAATCTTTTTTCCTCATGCAACCATACGATTAAATCTTTCTGAAAATTTGAAACCTTTCTTGACTCTAGCTAGAAAGTGTAAGTCTTCTTTTGCCAGGCACTATGCAGTGTACTTTAAATGCATGTAGCAGACTGAAAAATGACAGCCAAAGATACCCAATCCATAGAATCTATAAATAATACTTTATATGGAAAAAGGTTCTTTGTTATCTGGGATTCTCTGGGTGGGCCCTGAAAGCAGTCACAAGTGTCCATATAAGAAGGAGATGGAAGGAGATTATAGACAAAAGAAGAGAAGGCAATGTGACCATGGAGGCAAACTGGAGAAGACTGAAGTGATGCACCCAAGTAATGCCAGCAGCCACCAGAATGTAGAAAAGGCAAAGAATGGATTCTCCACTAGAGCCTCCAGAGGGAGCATGGCCCTGCTGACACCTGGATTTGATCCCAGTGAATCTGATTTCAGACTTCTGGCCTCCAGAACTGTGAGAGAATAAATTTCTGTTGTTTTAAAGCCACCAAATCCGTAATTTGTTACAACAGCCACAGGAAGCTAATAAAATCCACTTCTTCGTTAAATCCCTAAAACATCCTTTGATATAGGTATAATTTTTGTCCCATTTTATTTTATTTATTTTATTATTATTTTTTGTCCTTTTTGAGACCGACTGCACCGTGCTCAGCCAGTGAGCGCTGTGAGCACACCGGTCATCCCTATATAGGATCTGAACCTGTGGCGGGAGCGCTGCTGCTGCGCTCCCAGCGCTGCACTCTCCCAAGTGCGCCACGGGCTCGGCCCCCTTTGTCCCATTTTAAAGAGTAAGAAATTGTAGCTTAGAGATGCTAACTAATTTGTCCAAGTCACATAACTAGGATGAATACCCGGGTCTCGAAAACTCAAGAATCTAAACTCTTCATCACTCTCCTATATTCAACTACTACTTTCTGAGCATCTACTATATGCAGGGTCGTGCCAAAGAGAGAGCAGAGTTAAGAAGAGTATTTCTAGAATGAAGTTCTTGAGCTGATAGAGAGGATGAGGTCATTGGTAGTATCACTAATCCTGAACAGGAATCACTTTGACCTCATATACTAAAAAAAGAAAGGGGTGGGGGGAGACATCAACTAGAAGGGGAAAGATTGAAGGGTGAGTATAGATTGTAGGTAAATTTATAGATGAGATGGATGGGAAGATAAAGTGGTTTATATGCGGTAGCCTCATTTTCAGAGAATAAGTTAGCTACCCAAGAAGGTGAGGAGACAGTGACTGTACAGATCTTAAAGACTGATTCAAGAATCCTAACTATTAAGAACCTCAAAGGATGAAGAAGAGACATACAAATAATCATCACTTTGACTGATGGGTGACAGGAATGGATTGAGAAACTGTTCACTGTATATCTTGAAGTATTTCCTTAATTTTTGGACCACATGATTTATCACTTGTTTTTTTTAACTAAATTTAGATTTTAAAAAACAGAAGAACAGAGAATGAAGAGACAACTACTTCATTTTGGTGATCAGAGAACACCTCTTGCAATAAGTGGCATTTACACTGAAATACGAAATGGTAAGAGAGATCCAGCTATAGGAAAACAGAGGAAAAGACATTCCAGGCAAAGAAAACAGCTCCTGCAAAGCCTAGAGAGAACAAGGTTGACCAATTCAAGCAACAATAAAGCCAATGGTGGCTGGAACCAAATAGGAAGGAAAGAAATAGGAGGATAAGAGGCGACAGAGAACTAAGCACAAAACAACTCACCAAGACCAGTAAGTTAATTCACTGATTACATTCACCAGACTTACAGAATTCTTGGTATGCACAAGACACTGTTTTAGGCACCTGGGAAAAATCAGTAAACAAAACATGTAAACATCTCTGCCCTCAGAAAGCATGATTATTAAAAGCGAGAGTTTGGATTTTACTGTAACAAGAAACACTACCATGTTTTCAGCAAAGGGCTAACATAATCTCATGTTTTAAATAGATCAGTCTGGCTACAGTGTGGGAAAAGGGAAAAACTGGAAGCAAAAAAACCAACTAGATGGCCATCAGAATGGTCCAAATGAGAGATGACAGTAGCTGAAACAACGGTAGTGATAGGAGATGGGAAAATTAGGGTATTTTAACAGGTAAGCTTTACTGACATGAAAAAATCTACAAGATGTTGTTGACTACAAAAAACTTACAGAACACAAGAGTATTATTACAATGTTATGCATACCCCAAAAACCTATAAATACATACTATACATTTCCTAAAGTACACATATTTGTACATAAATTCATGGGGGGGGGGGGAACTCTGGAAGGATCACACCATACTAACAGAAGTAGTTTGCTAGGAGGGACAGGAGGTTTATGTAGGGGAGGTGGTCAATGAGAAGCACTTTAGATTCCACTTTAATTTAGAATTTTAGGCAGCTAAGCCCCTGACTGAATAAAGGGGGAGGGGAAGGAGTTGGTAAAGGAAGATGATATACGGTTAGTAAAAATCTAGGCAAAGATGAGGGGATTATCAATCTCTCAATACAAAAATGATACAGAATAAGCATTTTGCACACACACAATAACATAAGGATACACCAACTTTTTTTTTTTTTGGTGGCCAGCAGTAGGAGGATCCATACCAACTTTCTTATGAAACATTGTGTACAGACCTTAAGCAACTTGTTTTCTCACTAAATCTCTTAAGACCTAAAACAGTGCCTGGACACAAAGCAGACACTCACACTCAATTGTGCCAAATATTTGTGGAAAGACCAGAGGCAGAACCAATTACATTCATTTTAACTACCAGAGTTATTTTTAAGTAATATTATTTGTCAATGTACACAATCTAGCCCTTCTTTTACATATACTGTGTTATTCTCTGACCATTAAGCATCCTCATCAAACCAGTACAGCACTTTTTCTTATTAATATAGTAACAAAATGAAATGTTTTCAATAAGTTATATAATATTTTATAGGATACAAAGGTTTCATTTTACTCTCACTAAATTGGGACATTAACTTCTTTGAGTTAAATAAAACAGACACTAACTTTTTTCTACAAAAAAACAGCAGCTCAGACATTAATTAAAACTGCCCAAGATCCCAAATCAACACAGGATTCAAACACTATGCACACAGCTCAATTTCAAAATCAGTCTCTGTTCCTCTCAGAGCAAGAGCTATGTATCTATCTGGGTCAGGATGGAAGACATGCTGAGGATGGAAAATGGCAAGATACATTTATACCTGCTTTAAATAAAATGGATAATTCTATTTAAAAACTTAAGAATTGATTATTTGCTTCACCTAAAGATCTACAAATTACCACTCCATACCCTAAGGCAATTTAAATATATTTTCAAGAACTAAAATATAAACACCTTTACTTTAAAACAGCACCTAAATAAGGAAAACTTCTTTATAGTAAAACAATAAAGTATGCTAAGGCAAAAGCTTCAAATAAGGCCTTAAGTTAATTTTAAATAAACATGAAAAAAAATTTTAACATTACTGCTACACAAAGTTTTAAAAACTGATACATGCTGAATAACAATTTGATTCAAATGTTTCACAACTATTCAATCACATTTTTTAAAAATACAAGTACAGCCATCCAGTAATAGTTAACATTTATTTAATGCTTATTATAAGCCAAATATTCATGTCAGTTAAACATTATAGCAACCCCATGAAGTAGAATCATTATTACTGCTACTTTACAGATTAAAAAAAAAATCTCAAACGAGAAGTAGGCTGCCCAAGACCACAGTCAGGAAGTGGTAGAGGTCAGGATTTAAATATTCATAACTACTATGCAAGAGCAATCAAGTACTGAATATAAATAAATAACACAGCTCTTATTAATAAATAATATAGCAATTCAATAAAAGAATAACTAAATCAATATTCAAAATATACAAGCTTCCAAAGAAAGAAATACCAAACCCAAAATGCCAAGCTAAGAGGGGATTTAAAAAACATAAAGTTGAACTTTCCGTTAACATTCACTTGTCATAAGGTAGAAAGTATCCTGATCAACATAACATTTTTCAAAGAAGAAACAACAGCTCAGTCTAAAATTACTGATGTAAAATCTGCAGGCTTTTAATGTATAAGTTCTCTGGATCCTTTCCATGTTTCAGCGTATCTAAAACAAGAAAATTTCTGAGACAGAAAAGCTACTGACTTCACACTACCCTCTAGTGGCTGCTAGGTGTCACTTCCGTCTCCCCAGAAGACAACAGTGGAGCACAGAATGGGACTTTCCTTACCACACAAGTTATCTGCAGTTGTCAACTTCTCTAAACAGAATAACCATTCAACAGTACAACTGTAAGCACTATTTCCTTTCTTTTTTTTTTTTTTTTTTTTTTTTTTTTTGGCAGCTGGCCTGTACAGGGATAGAACCCTGGACCTTGGTGTTATCAGCACCAAACTCTAACCAAGTGAACTAACCAGCCAGCTATTTAGCCCTGTAACAGCTATTAGCTGTTACAAATCTTAGATTGTAATATTAACAAATCTTAGACTGTAAATAAATTTAGCCACTTCTACATGTCATTAAGAATATCTTTCAAGCAACAAGCGCTTACTTAGTCCTATAAAGAAAGACAATCCAGGGGCCGGCCCGGTGGCGCACTGCTATAGTGCGCCGCTTGGGAAGCGCGGCGGCACTCCCGCCGAGGGTTCGGATCCCACATACAGACCGGTTCCTGCTCACTGGCTGAGCGAGGCGCGGGAGCAGCACCAAGGGTTGCGATCCCGTTGCCGGTCCCGGTCCGGTACAGGGGCGACACTGAGGGTTGCGATCCGTTGCCGGACACGGAAAAAGACAAAAAAATAAAAAATAAAAAAATAAAAAAAAGAAAGACAATCCAATTAAAAGTTGACCACTTCTCCATTATCCAAGTGAATCTACTCCATTTAGCCACTTTTCTACCTCAAGTCAATTCTAATTAGCTATTTAACACTGAGCAAATAACTTCACTTCTCTGAGCTTCAACTTCCCCTATATTAAATGGTATAAAAATGGTTCCCAGGGCTTTTCTTGGAATTCAAAGAGATAACTGGATATGAAGCCACTTAGCACAATCCTAAATAATTTCCTAACTCCTAAACAATTACCAGGCAATTTTTGCTTGCACCTCAGGATTTCAGTAAGTTTCCAATTAATTTTTAAGCTTCCTTGTGACACTCTATCATAATAAATTATAATGCTTTCACAGTTTTATTTGGTCTTTATTTTGATTCAATGAGAAACAAGTAACACAACAGTTGATGCTCTCATGATAAAATGAAAAGGTAGTAGTTAAAATATAACTGTTGACATATTTATAACAAGAAAATATTAGTACTTGCTGGAAAACATTGATGAACCTTCAAAAAAATAAAATCACAAAGAAATATCTTCAAAGTTCTTCAACAAAAATATTCACCATTTTCTCACTCATAAGCCTACCTAGAAGCTTTCTAGGTACCATGAAAGATTTACAAAGAACACTAAGGTGAGTTCTTCTCTACAGTCAATATGTGTTCATGGCACTTATAATAGTTCTGAGTCAATATGAATTTAAAATTCATACTGAATAAAAATTCCTAATAAAATGGCAATAAATGGATTTATTTTTATATATATGTATGTATATATCAGACCAAAATATATCACACTTAGTGGGAAATATTAAAAGCATTATCTTTAAAACTAAAAATAGGGATATTCCTTTATTATTACCATATAGCACTATTCTTGAAATGACAGCCAATGCAATTATACAAAAAAGAAATATAAAAAGTTGAAAGAAGGAAAAATATCATTATATGCAAATTACCTCAAAGACCCAAAAGATTTACCTGAAAAATTACTAAAAACTGTGAGATAATTTAGCAAAGTGGCTGGGGACAAAATTAAAATGCAGAAATTAGTCAATTGGATGACCAATTGAAGACAGATACAGTAGTGCCCCCTTATCTGTGGGGGATACATTCCAAGATCCCCAATGGATGCCTGAAACCAAAGATAATAACCAAACCCTGTATATACTATGTTTTTCCTAAACTTACATACCTATGAGAAAGTTTAATCTATAAATTAGGCACAGTAAGAGATTAACAGTAACAAATAATAAAATAGAACTATAAAAATACACCATGATAAAAGTAAAATCAGGGTTACTTGAACACAAGCACTGTAATACTTCCACAGTCGATCTGATAACCCAGACAGCTATTAAATGACTAAAAGGCGGGGAGTGTATACAGCATGGATCCACTGGACAAAGAGATGATTTACATCCTGAATGGGAGGGGGCAGGAGGTTTCATCACAATACTCAGAATGGCACACAATTTGAGACTTACAAATTGTCGATTTCTGGAATTTTCCACTTAATATTTTTGACCTTAGTTAGCCACAGGTAACTGAAACCCCAGAAAGTAAAACTGCAGATAATGGAGGACTAATGTACAAAATTTTGCTTCCATGTGGAGGCCAGCTTAACGTAAAATAAGGCGATTTTGACAAACCACAAAGCTACAAGGATGGAGAGACAAGGGAGAATTCAACAGCACCAAAATTTTGGGAGAGGGAAAGCAGATAAGCATGGATTAGTTTTAACTGACTTAACAGGCCTGCAAAAGGTAAACCCTGAACCCACATGAAAAGTTCTGAAATGAACTGATTACACTAAAACTGAACTGTAGTGAACATTCACTTATCATAAGGTAGAAAAACATAACATATAATGATTTTCAGAGGAATGAGGCAACAACTCAAAAAAGAATACTCAGAAGGTTCAGAAACCAGGATAGCCAGTTAGCGCAGTTAGAGGATGGTACTGCTAACACCAAAGTCCAGGGTTCAATCCCTGTGCCAGCCAGCCACCAAAAAAAAAAACAAGGTTCAAATAAATGCAGCCATCTCATCTGCAAAAGGGACAGTGTATGTAAAATAGCTAAACTAAGAAGACTGAGTGAAAGCTACTTGAAAAGCAGTTAGATACCTAGGTGTCCTTTCCCATTCAAATAAGTCTACAGGTTAATCTCTGGAGAAAGTACAAGATTGACTTTGGACAGAGGGATGCCAGGCACATGTTAGGGTCACATACTTTACTTCACTTGGAATCTAGGGTATAAAATACATACTTGGTACTCAATTAAAACTCAAGGCCACACATCTCTCCCCTCAGGAAATTCAGACTCTTTTCTGGAAAACTGGAAAACATGACTGTGGAAAGCAACACCTAAAAATACCAACGATAGGGATTGCCCAACAAACATCCACCTAGATCATACACAATGGGGTATAACACCAACAGTACCAACCCCCAAGGGCTCAGTGTATCCAAATAGCTTTTAGACATCCATTCTTTTTTTTTTTTTCACTCTGAGTCATGAACAGACAACCAAGGATTACCTGACAGCTGAGAAAAGATATGAAAGGTATCTTCATGATAAAAACAGTGAAACTCAACTTGGTAGAAATGATAACTATGCAGGAGGAAAAAAATCTTTAAAGAAAATCATTAATATACGCAGAGAGATAAGATATCATATCCACAAAGTAAGAACAGAATGCTGGAAAAATAAGTAATATTCAGAGAGGAAAAACACATTCTTTCATGTTAAAATTACGAGTGAAGAAACTTAAAATCCAACAGATGAAAATATATTTCCCACCTACCGAAACCAGACCTCCCTGGAGAAATGATTTATTGCAGGTCAGAGGCAGGAAATGTACAAGATGAACCCAGAACACCTGCTTATACTAGATAGCAAGGAAGCTATTAAAGACTACTAGCAGTGGGCAGGGCGGGGGGAGTTAAATGGACTCCAGAGCCAACATGAATAGGCTCCAACTGGCCAAAAATGTGACAATTTAAACATCAACTAATATCACTGCAATGAATTAAAATACATCAAATATGTTTAAATCCATGAGTTCACCATGATACTAACACCAAAAGCAAACCTAATTACAAAGAAAGATTCAGTATATAAAGATAAGATTTTCCCTAAGTTAATCTATAAATTTATCTTGCTCCCAATAAAAATACCAACAGAATCTTTAATTAGATAAATTGATTCTCAAATTCATATGGAAAAATAAAGAACAAAAAAATTCTGAAGAGATAAATAACAGAAGGAATTAGCATATTGTGAAACTACAATAAATAAAATAGTGAGGTACAGAACAAGAACAGGCAGACAAAACAAAGTCTGAAATAAATCCAATATCAAGAAATTTAGTATACAATAAAGATTTCAATATAGGATATGAATGTGCTGTTAGTCTACTAATATTTTATCTTGAAATTTTACATCACTATTCATAAATGATATTGGTCTACCATTTTATTTTCTGTGTGTGAGTGCAATCTGTATCAGTTTTAGGTATGTTATACTTGCTTAGCTTAAAAAAATGAAAAAAAATGGGATATGAATTTTTCAGTAAAGTAGTATGAAACAACTGGGAAGTCAATGGGAAATAAAACTCACACCAAAAGAAATTCCAATGTAAGAATAAAAACTTGAGTGGGAAAATGAATAAATTATAATACTGAAAATTTTTTATTATTAATAATAAGTTGGCAAGGTCCTTAACTATATGTCAAAAAAAAAGACGAAGACAGACTTTAGGCAAAATGGTGGGATAGGAAATTCTAGGTCTGAGTACCTCCACCCAAACAACCACTGAGTTAGAGTGACTAGAACCAACTACTTTGGATATCTGGAATGTGACTGTACACTTATAACAACCAGGGGAGTACTTGATGGAGAGGCTGCTGGTCATTCAAAAGTGAGTAGCACAAACCAGCCACCACTCCTCATTTCTCACCCGACGTTAGCTTTATAGAAAACACACTACATTCCTGGAGCAGCTGGCTAGACACAGGGCTGGCAGTGAAGACCTTCTACCACAATTTGGGATTGTATGTTTGGGTTGGTCTGGAGCAGATACTTCTCTTGCTTTCTGTCCTCTGGGTATCAGCAGCTTCCCCTGTGGCATCTATCAGAAGATTTAATGAAACATGATCTTCTTTTCCATTCTTTTTTTCATCCAGACATTTAGGAAAATCTTCGTCAGGTCACTACCTCACCACAGTGATAACAGAACGGAAACTCCAGTGGACACAAACAACATAACTATAAACTGTGCCAAAAAAAAAAAAAAAAAAAAAAAAAAAAAAAAAAAAAAAAAGCTAAGCAAAAGTCCATATAAATGGCTCTATCCAACAGCAAGTAAAAGCAAGCAATCTATAAAGACTGGGAGAATCAGATTTCCAGACTCTTCAAAACACAATAATATTCAGAATGTCCAATCATCAACAAAAAAAATTAAAAACATGAAAAGAAACTGAAAAGTATGCCCCAACTCATAGGAATAAAGGAATTTGACAGAAACCAAAAGACATTAAATCAACTATTGTAAATATGCTCAACAATCTAAAGAATAACATGGACAAATTACTAAAGGAAATTAGAAAACAGTAAATGAAATAACACAAATAAAGGAATAGAAATTCTAAAAAAATAACCAATCATAAATTCTGGAGATGAAAAGTACAATAACAGAAATGAAAAATTCACTAGAGGGGTTCAATGCAGATGTCAGCAGGCAGAAGAGTAAGTAAACTTTAAGGCAGTACAATTGAAATTACCCAGTCTGAGAAGCAGAAAGATAAAATAATGGAGAAAAATGAACAGAGCCTAGGCTGAGGCACCTGTGAGATACCACCAAGTGTACCAACATAAAAAGAGAAAGAAAAGGACAGAAAAAATATTTGAAGAAATAATGGCCAAAAATGTCTCAAATATAATGAAGATAAACAGACATATCCAAGAAGCTCAATGAGCTCCAACAGCAGGATAAACTCAAAGATATCCATATCAAGACACATTGTGGATACGTGTCAAAAACAGTAAGAATTTGAAAGCAGCAAGAAAGAAGTGATTCATCACTTTCAAGGAATCTTCAATAAGATTATCAGCTCATTTCTCATCAGAAACCATATAAGCCAGAAGCAAGAGGGATGGCATATTTAAAGTACTGAAAGAAAAACAATTTGTCAACCAAGAATTCTATTTCCAGCAAAAAAATCCTTTAAAAATAAGGAGAAAGTAAGACATTTCCAGATAAGCAAAAGCAGAGTTCATTTCTACAGTCTGCCCAACATACGTACTAAAGAGAGTCCTTAAAGCAAAAATGAAAACACATTGTACAGTAATTCAACATCATAAGAAAAAGAATACAAGAGAAGGTACCTACAGAGGTAAACTGAAAAGCCATTGTTAATGTACCTTAGGATTGTAATTACTTTTTTTCCTATATGATTTAAAAGGCAAAGGCATAAAACAATAAATATACTACTGAAACTAAATTGGTATTATTAGCAATACATTGTTATAAATTTAAGGTGGCCATTTTAATCCCCAAAAGAACGCAATGACAGAGAAAATGGGAAGAAAAAACATATAAGACATACAGAAAACAAATAGCAAAATGGCAGAGGTAAATTCTTCCTTATCAATAATTACCTTAAATGCAAATGAATTAAATTCTATTAAAAGATAGAAATTGGCAAATTGGATTAAAAGAACATGATCCACCTATATACTGCGCACAAGAGACACATCTTAGATACAAAGACACAAAGAGGTTGAGAGTACAAGGATGGAAAAGATATTATATGCAAATGAAATTAACCAAATGAAAATTGGAGTGGGTATATTAATATCAGAAAATAAATGCTGGGCCAGCCCATGGCTCACTTGGGAGAGTGTGGTGCTGATGGCACCAGGGCCACGGGTTCAGATCCCTATACAGGGATGGCCGGTTGGCTCACTTGGGAGAGCGTGGTGCAGATAACACCAAGTCAAGGGTTAAGATCCCCTTACTGGTCATCTTTTTAAAAAAATAGAAAGAAAAGAAAAGAAACTTTAATTAATCAACATATCTCAATGTTGAACCCCAAAAATATGTATAATCAATTTTGATTCAATAAAATTTTTTTAAAAAAAGAAAATAAACTTTAAGCCCAAAAAGGGCATTATACATCGATAAAAGGTTCATTTGAGCAAGAAGATATAACAATTCTAAACATACAGACATCTAACAACTAAGCCCCAAAATATATGAAAGCAAAAATTATCAGAATTAAAAGGAGAAATAGCTCTATGATCATAGTTGGAGACTTCAACACACCACTTTATTTTTTTGGTGGCTGGACAGTAACGGGATCCAGACCTTGGTGTTACCAGCACCACGTTCTCTCACACGAACTAACTGGCCAGCCCTACCACTTTCAATAGTAAACAGAACCACCACACAAAAGTTCAATAAGGAAATAGAAAGCTCTTGAACAACACTACAAACCAACTAGACCTAAGAGGCATATACAGAACACTACACCCAACAGTAGCAGAATTCACGTTCTCTTCAAACATTCACTAGAATAGACAATACATGTGCCACAAAATCAGTCCTCATAAATTTAAAAGGAACAAAATGATACAGTATATCTTTTCCAATCACAATGGAATGAAACTAGAAATAACAGAAGAAAAACAAGAAAATTCAAATATGTAGAAATTAAACAACAAATTCTTTAACCAATGGGTCAAAGAAGAAATCACAAGGGAAGTAAGAAAATACTTTGAGGCAAATGAAAACAAAAACACAATATATCAAAACTTGAGGGATACAGTGAAAGTAACGCTCGGTATATATCAAAACTTGAGGGATACAGTGAAAGTAACGCTGGTAGGAAACTTACTAATACTACATTAAAAAGGAAAGATCTCAAAATCAGTAAGCAAACTTTATGCCTTACTAGAAAAAAAAAAAGAGAACTAAACTCAAAGCTAGCAGATGAAGAAAATAATCAAGATTAATGCAGAGATAAAACAGAGAACATAAAAATAGAGAGAAATCAATAAAACCACAAGTTGGTTCTTTGAAAAGATAAACAAATGGAATAAATCTTTACCTAGATTAAAAAAAAAAAAAACCAACTCAGGGCTGGCTGGTTAGCTACTGGTTAGAGCTGGTACTGATAACAACCAGGTCAATTGTTCGGATCACCTTACTGGCCAAAAACAAACAGCACAGGGCTAGTAGAGATGAACATTTCACCTCTGTCTCCTCATCTAAAAAGAAAAACTCAAATTACTAAAATCAGAAATGAAAATGGTAACATCACTACCAATTTTACAAAAATAAAAAGAATTATGAGAATATGAGAAGCAATTATATGCCAACAAATTGGATAACCTAGATGAAATAGACAAATTCTTAAAAATACACACACCACCAAAAATGACTTAAGAATACAAAATCTGAAGAGATCTATAAAAAGCAAGGAGATTAAATCAGCAATCAAAAACCTCCCAACAATAAAAAGCCCAAGACCAGATGGCTTCACTGGTGAATACTATCAAACATTTAAAGAATTATACCAATCCTCAAACTATCCCCACAAAATTGAAAATGGGAAACTGTCATTTAATAGGTTGAGTTTCTCCTGTGCAAGATGAAAACTTACTGGAAATCTGTTGCATGACACTGTGAATACACTTAACGTTACTGAGCTGCGCACTTAAAAATGGTTAAGATACTAAATTTTATGCTGTGGTTTTTTTACTACAATTAAAATAAAAGATAAGCGGAAAAAATGAAATACTACTTCACACCCATTTGAATTTATATACCCAAAGGAACTGAAGGCAAGAACTCAAATGAATACTTGGATACCAGCGATCATAGCAGTATTTTTCACAATGGCCAAAAGGCAGAAACAACCTAAGAGTCCATCAACAAATGAATGGATAAACAAAATGCTAGTATACATATACAATAAAATATCACTCAGCCTTAAAAAATGAACAAAATTCTAATATGTACTACAACATAAACCTTGATAAACATTATACTAAGTGAAATCAGCCAGAAACAAAAAGACAAAATATTGTATGATTCCACTTAGGAAACACTTATAATAAGCAAATCCATACAGACAAAAGGTAGAATAGAGACTACCAAGTGCTGGGGGGAGGGGAGACTGGGATTGTTTAAATACAGTTTCTGTTTGGGATGACGAAAAAGTTCTGGAAATGGATAATGGTGATTTTTGCAAAACACTGAGAATGTGCTTAGTTCCACTGAAATGTGTACACTTAAAAATGGTAAAAGTGGGCCGGCCCGGTGGCGCACTGGATAGTGCGCCGCTTGGGAAGCGCGGCGGCGCTCCCGTCCGAGGGTTCGGATCCCGGGGCAACACTGAGGGTTGCGATCCGTTGCTGGACACGGAAAAAGACAAAAAGACAAAAAAAAAAAAAAAATGGTAAAAGTGGTAAATTTTATGTTAGTATATTTTACCAGAATTTTTTTTAGAAAAGCTAAAAGAAAAAAGAAAAAACAGTAGACAATTACATGAGGAAAAAATATCACAAACACAATAAACTATGGAAAAAAAATGTGTAACAATATCCTTCAATTTTTAAAAAAATGAAGACAAAGAGCCACTACAGTCGATGAGATAAAACCAACAACCAAACAGAATAAAGGGCAAAAAAAAAAAATGAACATAGTTCACGAGAAAAGGAAATATATATGGCTCTTAAATATATTAAATATTTAAGAAAAATGTAAGCACTAATGGGTCACCAATTTTCTCTAACATCAACAAAGATCCAAAGGTTTAACAATGCCCTGTGTAATAAGAAGCTCATACTGATAACTGGCACAAACTCTTACGGAGGGCAACTCAAAAACAAAATGTCTTTGACCACGCAATTCCACTTCTAGGCATCCATCCTACATACATTATTATCTCATATTTTAAAGAACAAAAATGTATAAGGATATTCAGTAAAGTCAAAAGATTTAAACAGCCTAAATGTCTCTCAACAGATAACTGGTAAAATTAATGACGCCAATGACATACAATGAAACACTGCAGCCTTGGAAACAATGAAGCAACTGTAAACATACTTACAAGCTCAAATGGAACAATCTCACCTATAAATTAAGTGCAAACAGCAAGGTATGGAACAATGGATAAACACAGACACACACACACACACACACACACACACACACACACACACACACACAATTTCTGGACAAATAGCCAAGAAAATGATGACAGTGATTTATCTCCAGGGAAGAGAACTGTGTGGATGAATCAGAGGGAAGAAGAAAGGGCCTTCCTACTCACTGTTTAACCTCTTTCACCTTTTAAAATTGGTACCATATGCATGTATACTGGGATTTAACTAGGGTTTCATTGAATTTAGAGATTAACTTGAAGATTAAAAAAAAAACATTTTTACATTATTGAAGTCTTCCCATTCAGACATGCATATCTTTCCATTCATGTTTTCTTGTATGTCCTACAGTGTTATTTTAGTTTCCTTCATAAAACTTAAGCATTATTTTTTGTTATAGTTATTCCTATTTCTTGCAATAGTGAAATAGATTTCCCCATTACATTAAAAAATGTTTACACAGCCAAAAAAGAGAAAAAAGACAAAAAAGAAAACAAAGTTTGTACAGAAAAGAAACACCATAAGGTTTAAAAATATGCAAACTGAATATATATTTTTAACAGTGACAACAAAGAACTAATATTAATACTCTAGAAAGAACACATATTGAGAAAAATTTAGCTATTTGATAACATGCAGTGGAAGAATGTTGAGAAACTGGTAGAAATGCCGTTGGTATAGTGGTATAGTGGAGGGCAATTTGGCATTATCTATTAAAATATATAACATGCACATACTCTGACTCAGCAATTCTTATTCTCAGAATCTTCCCTACAGAAAACACACATGAACCCAAAGAAACTACAAGTATATTCTTTGCAGCACTATTGATAACAAAAAATTGGAAATAGACTAAATGTCCATCAACAGAATGTCTAAACTGTATTCAATCCACGCCATGAAATACTACAGGACAGTTAAAAAAAGGTAGACCTTTCTGTACTAACTCAGAAAGATATATAAGACTTACCACTAAGTGGGGAAAAAAAAAAGCAAGTTGCAGAAAGATAGGTGCAGTATTC
Source organism: Galeopterus variegatus (assembly GCF_000696425.1). Lineage (NCBI taxonomy): Eukaryota > Metazoa > Chordata > Mammalia > Dermoptera > Cynocephalidae > Galeopterus > Galeopterus variegatus. The sequence continues at coordinate 292,830 of NW_007726576.1, forward strand.
ATGTTTTTAAAATGCATACACAAGGGCTGGCCAGTTAGCTAAGTTGGTTAGAGCATGATGCTGATAACACCAAGGTCAAGGGTTCGATCCTAGTACAGGATGGCTGCCCCAAAAAAAGCATAAATGGAAACCCACATACTGTATGTCTAAGTATTTAAAAGTTATAAGTCAAACTAGCACACTGTAAGTTCTGATCTCCTACCCTGACAAATACAATTTCACAACCACCTGGCTGACCCTCTACACTGTTAAGAGGCCTTGAGTGCCCCCCAAAAAAAATTTTTTTAAAAATGCACAGACAAAATGACTATATAATTCTTACGGGTACATGTTAGCATATGCACAGAAAAGGGTTTGGAATAATATAGACTAAACTAATAGTCTTAACCTCTGAAGAAGTGGGGAAAGGGGCAAGGGACCAACAGTAGTTGACATAACAGATCATGCCTTCATGTTGCTTAAAATCTAGTCACAAAATCCTTTTTTTTTTTTTAACATATCTTTATCTGATATCTAAAACAATGCTACACTGGCTTTAGAAGCTGATAGGAATCATTTAATTCACACACTCAGCTATTAAAAATCCATTCTAGGGTTATGATTGAATCTAAACAAAAATCTCTTTTAATCTAATAAGTAAATGAATAAACCAATTAATTCATACACGTATCTCTAGGGTGTAGACTTTCTAGCTGTAATAATCTCTTCTCTCCCACAAGACCAAACTTAACTACAAGATACTTTTAAGTAATTTTAAATTTCTTTGAGGATCTCATCCACTCCCATAATTTTAAATGATGCCTTAATACCCCAGACTCCTTAATTTATCTCAATCAAGATATTTCAAAGCTCCAAACTGCCTACACCTTACATCTAGTTGTTTTTTTTTAACTCTCTTTCCCCCATATCTGCACCTCCTCCAGTTTTTACCATTTCAGGATATTATCTATCTAGCTACTCAAACCAGACATCTGGAGGTCATTCTTAATTCCTTCTCCTTTCTTCACCTACAGCCAGCCATCACCAAGTCCTATCCTACTTTGAAAATAAATCTTGCAACTGTCTATGTTTACTCACCTCTACTGATACCTCTCTAGCCCTAGAAACCTACCATCATTTTACTAGTAGGTTACTGACATTAACTAATACATTACCCAGACTATGTAAAGATCTTTTTAAAAATTAAATCAGCTACACCATTCACTTTTTACATGTCTTTCTAGTGTACTTAGCAGAAAACCTATGATTCTTCCAACCTGTGAGATTCACGTCTGATTTGATTGCTGCCTACAATCCAGGCTCACTTTCAGCACTACTCTTCCCCACCCCGTTCATTAAGCTCCAGCTAAACTAAGCCTTCTTTTGGTTTGTGGAAGGGTCCAAGCTCCTCCTTGTCTCAGTATCTTTGTACATGCTCTGCCTCTGCCTGCAAGCCTCCTTTCTGCATTTCTCTTTTTAGACTCATTCTAATCTCAGCTTAAATATCACTCTCAAAGATCCTTTTGTGCCAAACACTCCACTAGCCCATCCCTGGTCTAATCCCCTGAATTTATTTATTTCTTTATTTTTGACTGGTAAGGGGATCGCAACCTTCGGCACGGTGTTGTCTGCACCACGCTCAGCCAGTGAGTGCACCAGCCGTCCCTATACAGGATCCAAACCCATGGCCTCAGCAATACCAGCACTGCACTCTGCCGAGTGAGCCACGGGGCCAGCCCTAATCCCCTGAATTTAACATAGTGCCTGGTCAATAAATATTTATTAGATGAATACTTTTCTCTACAAAGAGAGATAACAAATAACTTTCTGGGTTTTTGAACGTTTTTTGATTTTTTTTAATTCCTCCCTACCCCCACTGAATTCTAGCTCTGTCCTTCCCTTCCTGTGTGCCATAGGACAATCACTTCACCCTGAACCTCAGTTTTCCCACTATAAAACAGAAAATTAGAATAACTTCCTTAAAAGATGAAACAAGCTAAAATAAAAATATCTCTGCCCTATATTTTTGGCCATGATTTTTTTATTACTTCATCTAAATAATTACAGTTAGTAACATGACCTGATCTCAGTCCCTAAAAAAAGGTTATGATACCCTATCCCTCTGTTCCCATTAACCAAATAAGGTAAATGAACTCACACATAATTCTCCACACATAGTTTAAAAAGTACATCAACGTAAGTAAACTTCAACCACATATGTTAATTTGGAAACAAATCATCAAAATATTCATTTATTCTTATGACCACTTGGTACTCCAAACCTATGACCTGGTGTAATGATTGTTCTTGATAACAAATTTTCCCTAATGTTTAAACATGACGCAGTAGAGGGCTTTAAAAAAAAAATTACCATCTTTATGTGACTTCAAGTGTTTCATGATTAAGACCTGATCTAACCTAAAGAAACAACAATACTTGCAACAACAAGCAAATAAGACCAGATTCAAAAAGGCTAGATTTCAGGTACTTAACATTTATTTTTCCAATACAGATGATTTCTACAATACAGATTATTATTATTAAATAAAAATCTATTGCCTCTTATTTCCTAAGCCTCAAAACTCATGACAGTTTTTACCATTTTTTCCTTCAGATATGTTCTTCAGATGTTTCATTAATTGCTTTTAAAAATCAAAGAATACAAACATGGAGTATACCAAAGAAAATCTATTTTCTCCCTTAATAAACAAATTTCAGAAAGTAAACAATGCTACCTATCATTTACAATTCAATGGTTTTTATTTTAATTATCTAGTAAATATTGAAAGCTCTTTTAAATGAGCCTAAGCAAAGGCACTCATTGAGTTTTATTTCACTTATCCCTTTTATTCAATCCCTTCAATGCCTTGAGTTTTACTTTTTGTCTCAGAATTTCATCACGCGTCTAATATGATAATAACAATAACTACTACTTATAAAGACATGCTTGATACCATTCTCATCAAAACTACCCTGAAATATATGTCATAATAAATTGTAAATATATTATTTTTACCCTATTTTGTAGATGAGTAAACTATTCTGTATAATCATATAAAATTCCTATGGCACACAGCTGTTAGGTGGCAAACACAGAGTTTGTACCTAAAGTCCACATACCTTTCATTACACCACTTTATCTCCCAATCAAGTATAACTGAAATTCGTGAACTGGTCTAATACACTGACCACTAGAATTCAATCAGCTGAAGACTTGCAACATGAGGATAGGGAAGTGATTACAAAAATGTCAGACCAGGTCAATTGTTGATAGTAGTAGTATATATGCAAGATATTAATATGATCAACAAGGAAAAAAAATCTTAAGAGTATATTTAAAAATTTAAACATTAATTTTAACGGGAGTAGGATTATGGGGGAACTTTCACTGTCTACGTCATATATTTGTTTACTGCTTGACGATTTTCAGGCCGTTTTATAATCAACATATTCTTTAAGAACTCTCCTTTGTGATATGCATAATTATTCATTTCTGTATCACTGTTTATATTTATTTATTTACATGACTATCTCTCCAAACTCAACAGTGAGAATCTACCTAAAAATCATACATAACACTTCCTAGTTGATTTCTTCTTTTTAAGGGTTTTTTTTTTTTTTTTTTTTTTTTTTTTTTTTTTTTCCGT
>NW_007726576.1:296735-306265 GCF_000696425.1 Galeopterus variegatus
TCCTGCGCCTCGCTCAGCCAGTGAGCGGGAACCGGTCTGTATGTGGGATCCGAACCCTCGGGCGGGAGCGCCGCCGCACTTCCCAAGCGGCGCACTATCCAGTGCGCCACCGGGCCAGCCCCTTTTTAAGGGTTTTAAAGTTTAGGCTTAGTTTGTACTTTATTTCATATGCCAATGGAAATCCCTCAAGTTTTTGCAAAATGAGTGATGAGATGAGACCGGGCTTTAGGAAAATTTAATTTGGCTGTAGAATGGAGTAAAGAATAGGAAGAAATTGCCTTGTAAATAAATATCCTGTTTTCTAACACAATGGACTAAGGCAAAGTACAAAGCAAAACAGGAGAGAGCCAAGGATGGTACCTTAGGAAAAAAGGACAACTAAAGGTCTCAACATTTGAGAGTCTAATAAGGGGAAGAGAGTTTCAAGGAATAAAACAAAACATTAAATTTCAAATGTTACAGAATTAAGACCAAAAAGAAGCAGTTAAAGATTTGGCAATTAGGTCACTACTATCTCAAAAGAGCAGATCCGGTATAGTGTTTGAGAGTACAAATCAGACAGTGGATTTCTTTCAAAAAGTAAAGGAAAAAGAAGAAGAAATATATAATAGTTTGAAAAAGATGCAGAGATCCTGGAGAATAAAGCACTTAGCATACTTGTAGACCAATAAAAGAGCCAGCAGACAGAAGTGGTGAAGAGGAAGATATAAATCTTTCTGGCCATTATCAGAGAGGTAAGCAGTAGGTTTACTTAGTATACCAGTAGTGGCAACAAATTTATGATGTTTGGCCTGTACAGATACACAGGTTAAGAATTGTAACTGCTACTAACTGAGCACCTACTATTGGTCAGTCGCATACCCTATATTATTTTTAATCCTTACCTCAGCAATCTCAGGAAAGCAGGCATTATTATAATTATTTGTCAAATGAGTAAGATAAGGCTCAGAGACTTGCTGAGATCACAAACCGGTAAATGTTAGAAAAAACTGTTTTTTGGGCCGGTGGCGCACTCGGTAGAGGGCGGCACTTTGGGAGCGTGGCGGCGCTCCCGCAGAGGGTTCAGATCCCATATAGAGACCGGTCCGCTCACTGGTTGAGCGCAGTGCGGGCGCGACACCGAGGGTTGCGATCCCGTTGCCGGTCCCAGTACGGGCGTGACACCGAGGGTTGCGATCCCGTTACCGGTCACAAAAAAAGACAAAGAGGAAAAAAAAAAACTGTTTTTTAACAGTTTCATTAAGGTATAATTTGCACACAGTAAAGTTTACTTATTTTAAGTGAAATTCTGATAAATTTTAGTAAATGTATTCACTTGTGTAACCATCACCACAATCCAGTCTTAGAACACTTCATAACCTCAAAAGTCCCTTCATGGGCAGGGCAGATCTTGAATCTGAATCTCTGACTCCCAATTCATGTCATGCTGCAAATCTAGGCAACACTCAGGTAAGAAAAATGGCTTTTTATACAGAAAAACAGCAAAATTAAATTGTCACTCTTCCAATCTTAGTCCTCACTAGCTCCCTTTCCATATGAGGCCCAAACATGCCTCTAGAACCATACCCATAGCCCATGATCTCACCAAATTCACAAGTTTACTAAAACTTGAAAATATGCTACCTAAAAGTACAGCATATTTAGGGCCGGCCCGGTGGCGCACTGCTATAGTGCGCCGCTTGGGAAGCACGGTGGCGCTCCCACCGAGGGTTCGGATCCCACATACAGACCGGCCGCTCACTGGCTGAGCGAGGGGCGGGAGCAACACCGAGGGTTGCAATCCCGTGGCCGGTCCGGTACAGGCACGACACTGAGGGTTGCGATCCGTTGCCGGTCACGAAAAAAGACAAAAAAAAAAAAAAAAAAAGTACAGCATATTTAGACTTAGGACAGAGATACTGTGTAGTCTTTTTAAAAAGTGCAAAAGGAATTAGGAAAAGGAAAGACAGATGAACACTGAAGTCCAGGAGGAAGAAAGGATGAAAACAGCCAGGTAAGGCCATTAAGGATGAGAAATGTGATGTACAAATGGAGAGAACATGGAATTACACAAGTTGGGAGTTTATGCTGTGAAAGACAGACTAATCTAAACAGAAGCTTCTCTTCTATGAGCAATGTAAAACTGTTTGGAGACACATGATGAAAAGACTACCAAGGCAGGAGTTAACACTTATGTGGATAAGATACAGAACTATACAATATTAAAAGAGTCAAAAATAAAAACAGGAAGTGACCCACTATTCATAGCAATCAAAGTTGCAAAGTTAAAAACAGTTAAATTTTATAGCAATGATTTTACATAACTAAAACAAGGACAAATTTTTCTTTACTTCAAAAACGAACAGAATCATGAACATATAAGAATTCACATGCCATGTTGGGGCCAGAAATAATTAAAATAACTTAAAATAATTAAAATATGACAAGGTTAGAAGGAAAAATAATATAAATCTAAAACAAGAGGACAAAATTAAAATTTCATTTAACCAAAATCTTCACTTCCTCTCAAACCTTTACTTAGTTCTTTAGAACTGGAAACACAATTCACTAATCTGATAATCACTGGGCCTAACCAAAAACTTGCAAATTCCAAATTAGGTTCCTAAAGTACAAAGTCCAGATAAAAGGCTCTTTCAAGCAAAGAGCCAAAGAAACTGTTAGTCCACTATTAATAGAACATATCTTTTATGACTACCTGATACATAGCAGGTGTTAGTTATAACATCCAATTCGTTGAATACATGATTTCTGGAGTACCCTGATTTGTACCCTAAACCATTCTCAGTCTGGTACAGGTCAACAGTCCAAGAAACTCCACTGTTCCTAGGCAAAAGACATGCCTCTCTAAAATACATGACTACAAAACTGTTCCATTATTACAACAAAAAGTTCTTTATTAATGCTTTAAATAAACAAAACCCAAAATTTCAGTTCCACATCTGGCCAGTTAGCTCACTTGGTTAGAGCACAGTGCTGATAATACCAAGGTCAAGGGTTTGGATCGTCATACTGGCCAGCCTCAAAAAGAAAAATAAATTTAGTTCCAAATTTTTACACTAATACATCCCGAGAAGGTATCTAGGTGACTACAGCAAAAGTAATATACAATGCATTGCTATAAAGTAAAAAGACTAAAGAATTTGTCTCATATTATAGCCACATCTTATAAATATTCTTCTGTCTGCAACCTCTAACCGTGCACGATTCTACCTACAACAGCTACTTAATAATCTTTCTTATCCAACCTAAATGTGTGTTTAGAAAGAAATAAATTCACTTCAAGAGTTATACCAGATCTTTCCCAACTTTTTTTCTACGAAGTTTCAAAAATTCTATTCCTGAAAAATTAAAATTTAATATTAACTTTTAAAATCAGAATAATACTTGAATAATAATTTCAGGATAAAATATCTTAAACTCTTTAATTTATAAATTCAAAAAAACAAATTTGGCTTTCAAATTCACTAGGAACACTGGAGAGGAAAAAAAAAATCAAGAACCCACTAGAGAAGTGACAGAAAACCTGACCCTTGACAGCCTATTAATATTAAACAGAAGGGTCTAAATTCTCGACCAATGACTTGGAATATTTCAAGAAAAATGAGCAAAAACAAGATAACTTGTACTAATGAAACATAAATGTGCAAAAGTTTTTAAAACCAGATTAAACATTCATTACCTATTCTTCCTAATATCCAAAGTTTACTCTTAAATCATCTCTTGAAATAGCAAACATGATACTTATAAACACTGATCAAATCAGTAAAAATAAAACCCCCAATAGTCATACCCTTCTTTCAAATTCAAAACCATTACTTTTTCTTAAATTTTACTAGTGCTAATTTTGAATGGACTCTTACAAGGTTAAAAAATAAACTAGAGGGCCAGCCCGGTGGCGCACTGCGATAGTGCGCCACTTGGGAAGTGCGGCGGTGCTCCCGCCGAGGGTTCGGATCCCACATACAGACCGGTTCCCGCTCACTGGCTGAGCGAGGCGCGGGAGCAACGCCGAGGGTTGCGATCCCATTGCCGGTCCCGGTCCGGTACGGGGGCGACACTGAGGGTTGCGATCCGTTGCCGGACACAGAAAAAGACAAAAAAAAATAAAATAAAAAATAAACTAGAACTGGGCCAGCCCGGTGGCGCACTCGGTAGAGTGCGGCACTTGGGAGCGCGGCGGCGCTCCCGCCGAGGGTTCGGACCCCATAGAGACCGGTCCGCTCACTGGCTGAGCGCGGTGCGGGCACGACACCGAGGGTTGCGATCCCGTTGCCGGTCACGAAAAAAGACAAAAAGGAAAAATAAATAAATAAAAAATAAAAAATAAACTAGAACTAAGAACAAATATCAAAACAGTCACGTGATCAAGTGATTTTTGGTAACCTCTCTGCACATCATTTTTTCATCTCTAAAATCAATTTTTCAATGGTTTCTAAAAATTTATTCTGAAATCCCACAGAAGTGCTTTAAGTATTTTGTAAAACATGGCCCTCCAGAATTAATATATTTTAAAATATGTAATAAAACAACAGATATGTTCAAATGTATTGTAATCCGGGCCGGCCTGTGGCTCACTCGGGAGAGTGCGGTGCTGATAACACCAAGGCCACGGGTTCGGATCCCATATAGGGATGGCTGGTTTGCTCACTGGGTGAGCGTGGTGCTGACAACACCAAGTCAAGGGTTAAGATCCCCTTACCAGCCATCTTTAAAAAATAAAATAAAATAAAAAAATAAAAATGTATTGTAATCCAAATTTTAACACACTTTAAAATGACCCACTCATCTTGTTACTAAATATTTGGTGCTAGTCTCCATGAAGATTCTCTCCCCATCTCTATTTTAATAAGAGAAACCTAAGATTATGAAGTGACTTGTTTAAAAACCAGGTTGCAAATATAAAAATTTGCAGCTCCAACTATATAAAAATGAATTTTCTTGCTGGCATACAATAATGCCATAAAGTAAAATATGCCATACAATAATGGCATAAAATAAAATATAAAAATAAACTGCAATTGTCACCCAGAGCCCCAAAGTTCAAATTTATAAATATATCCAACAGCAATTTTTCTCAGTGACAACTTTATAAGTTTTACATATTGGCATTCTGCATAAGAACTTTTAAATGTGAATACTTCGAAAGTCCTGTTCAATTCTGAAATCCCAACTCTATGCTCCTGACAGGCATAGAAGACAATTAACCAAGTCAAATAAAAAAATGGAAAAAAGGAAAATGCATGGAATCAAAGCAATCTACTTGTTTCCTAACTTGAAATGTCCTACATAAATGCTGTTTGAGAATCTAATGTGAAAAAACACTTGAGTTTGGGCTCCCCTTGCATTCCCTAAAAAAACACATGCAACTTAAATATGCCAAAGACTTCTTAAAATAAATGTCATTTAATATAATAAGATATATGATGGTACTTCAAAAAGTTCATGGAAAAACAGAATTGAAAGATAATACAAATCTTTCCATGGACTTTTTTTTTTTTCCTTTTTGTCTTTTTTACTGACAGGTAACGGGATCGCAACCCTCGGTGTTGCGCCTGCACCGCGCTCAGCCAGTGAGCGGGAACCGGTCTCCACATGGGATCCGAACCCTCGGCGGGAGCACCACCACGCTCCCAAGCAGCGCACTCTCCAGTGCGCCACCGGGCCGGCCCTCCATGGACTTTTTGAAGCACCCTCGTATGTTAATAATATTGTCAAATGGGGTGGTGACAAATATTAACATCTAGAGACAGAAAATATAAAATTTCTAGTTATAACACAACTTTTTTTTTTTTTTCCCTTAAAGATGACCGGTAAGGTGATCTTAACCATTGACTTGGTGTTGTCAGCACCACGCTCACCCTGTGAGCTAACCAGCCATCCCTATATGGGATCCAAACCCATGGCCTGGGTGTTATCAGCACCACACTCTCCTGAGTGAGCCATGGGGCCGGCCCTATACCACAACTTTTGACGACAAAAATAGAGTTCCAGCATTTCATACACATTCTTTCCATCACAGTAATAAGAGGATCTAATTAAATGCAAAGATTCACTTTGTCTCAAATGCACTGTTTGTATACTTTTTGTACCTCAAGCAAAAACAATAGAAAATTCAGAAAATATAAACATTGTTGTACAAAGATGGTATGACCAACTCTATATCCATGCAAAAGCCTGAAATGTTCATATTTCAGCATCTGTGTGATACCTGAGTGATTCAGGATTGTCTCACCACGAGGTACAAAAGTCCAGCCTATGAGGTTATGTAAAAGAACATGGAAAAGTAGGGATCACCTATGTTTCCCCACCTGTTTAAAAGGATAGGTGGGAGGGGAGAGGGGTATGTACCACTAAGGATTCACTAAAGAAAGATACCATAAATATGCAAAGTATTTTTAACTATCAAAATACTTTGTAAGTACATCTAAAAGCACCTTAACTCACATTAGGTCCTCAATAAAGGTTAATATAATAAGAGAACTTATTTCATCAAGGTCGATTGAACATTGTCAGGTTATTTCATCTTACTGTCTAGCACATTATGGCACCACTAGTTGGTGTTGAAGTGAAGAAATTTTAAATTCTGAGCTAAATCACTAAGCAAAACAAGAACCACATTTTGGTATTATTCAAAAGAACCACTTTCCATTAGTACACATGTGTTGACATTACAGAAAAGTCCTGATTGTACATTTTGTATGTTTCCCATCTCTCCAAATGCTATTAAACATAATCAATTACCAAGCTTCCCCTATGAACATCACAACTTACAACAAAGAAAAAAATCCTACACAGGTAAAGCTTTTGTGAAAATATGTGGTGATAAGCATCACCAATACTTAATCCATCATATTTGAATAATCTGATACCTGAAAAGAGCTTTATACTCATTAGAGAAGTCATATTCATTCAAGTATTTAGAAAACAATTACGGACTGTAAATTGTACAGACACATTGAAAAAGAGAATATGTTAATTCTGATCCAAACAGACCCCATTAGTTTTGAAATAAGGAAATAAAAAAAATCTAATTGGTGACTGTTGTGGGGTTTTTTTTTGGTGGCTGGCCAGTATGGGATCTGAACCCATGGCCTTAGTGTTATAAGGCTGCACTCTAACTGAGCTAAACCACCAGTCATTCTCTTATTTTTAAAAAAGGGTATTCAATAAGGTTCAAGCCCTTTGTATTTGTTTACACACTGTTATCTAAGTAGGAAAAAACCGTAGGCTAAGATTCTAAGGAGGAGCGTATTTCATACTTTGAAGCAGTATAGCATAATTGCAGTCCTTAGGCCTCTGTAACCAAACTGCTTAAATTCAAATCCTTACTTTACCTACTAAGCTTGTTTTCTCCTCTGCAAATTAGGAATAAAAATAGTATCTAAGGCCAGCCCGTGGCTCACTTGGGAGAGTGTGGTGCTGCTAACACCAAGGCCAAGGGTTCGGATCCCTATATAGGGATGGCCGGTTAGGTCACTTGGGAGAGCGTGGTACTGACAACACCAAGTCAAGGGTTAAGATCCCCTTACCGGTCTTCTTTTTTAAAAAAAAAAAGAAAAAGAAAAAACCAGTATCTACATCACTGGGTTTTTATGAGGATTAAATTACTTAATACACAATAAAAATTCATTTGGACATGTGCTGATAATTTTAGAGTGGAAATGATGGGTACATGGAGGCACATTATACTTACAAATTTGAAAGTTTCCATAATAAATTTATTTTTTAACTTAGAATTTGGCTGGCATATAATTAAAGGCTCAACGTAACACTACTTTTATTACCTTGACAGATATTTAAAGAAGTAACAGATGAAAGTGTCCTGCAATGTGCCTAGAATGGTGTGCACTTAATATAAATTGCAATCCTCACATCATCCCTCACAGTCTGTATTCAGCAAATCCTTATCTTCAACTATCTTTTGACTCATTTGAACTTAATATTTAAGCATAAGCTACTACACTCATGACCCACTTCTGACAGAGATACACAAGTTGCAGTACCAACTGTCAATGGGCTGAAGGGATATAATGTGTCCAGAGAGCTGACTTCACTGATATTTTGTAACTAGTTTCAACTGGCTGAAAGAAAAATTGACTGGTTACCTTTATCCCACTGTCTAGCACATTACAAAACTGCCTTAAAACCAACAAATCACAAACATTAAATAATAATTCTCAGGTTAACATTCAAGAATGCCTTTTAAGTGAAGACAAGTCAACATTGAAGACGGGGGACAGAGGAAATAACTAGAGCAGTACACTGGTCTGATCACCATGCTAGTTGGTGAACCAAGATAGTACTAAACGACTAGACTCCACGCCCTTTCCAAAGAAAATTCATGAAATATATTTAGCAACCGTAAGAGTCAGAATTTGTATCATAAACAAAAATTTAAATGTTTCCTTTTATGCTTCCATAGAATTTTTTCAGTCAATTACCCATTGTTAAGGAAGAAAAAATGTTAAGGATGTTGTATGCATAACATTTAAAATGAAACAACTTTCATTCCCACTTTGGAACTCTAGAGGGCACCAGAAATATGCCCTCCTTCGCACCACCCCTCCTTCCCAGTAACGTGAGCAGCTGCAGAAGCCCGTCGTCTGGTTGCTGAGGTTGGTATTGCAGCAGCAGGAGCGATGTCTGCAGCGGTGGAAACAGCAGCGCCCACTCCCAGCTGCCTCACAAGCCATTACCCAGGCTTCGCCCCGGGGGCAGCTGCCACCCAAGGAAAAGCTCCTCCCCCTCAAAGCAACGGGGAGGGCCAAGTCCCATGGCCGAACCCCGACAACCTGACAACGTCCTCTACAAATTAGGGGCAAAGAACTCACAATGGGGGTGTTTTCCTCCTCACTTTCTGGCAAAGATGCACCAGAGAGGGCTGAAGGCGATTCCTGGTCCTGAGATAAGAGGAAAAATTTTAAGTGGATCAAGAACACCCAACCTGATGGGAGCACCAAGCGTTTCAGCCAGGAGGAGGCAGAGAAGGGAATACGAGGTCAAGGAGGTTAGGCTCTGCTATTATTACCCCCACCACGCAAACAGCCCCCTCCTCCGTAACGGAGCAAAACATAGTAAAATACATATTTGGGGCAGAAACCAAGGTAAAACGCAAAATCTAGAGGGGAAGGGGCCCTGAGGGCCCCAAGCCTGCTCCTGGAAACAGAGGGAGAAAAGACAAACGATGCCTCGACGCCAGCAAGAGGTTTATCTTCCCTCTTAAATGTGTCCACCCAGCGTCTTCCCCGTCACTCCCGGCACCAGTTCCGAGGTAAGGGGCGGCTCACGTCACTACTGGGCCGATATAGCCCATATTTGCCCAAGCAGTTGCCCTGGGCCGAGGTTTGCCCCCAAGCCCCCCCCAGAGTCGGCGACCGGCAGCGCTGCCTCCCCGTCCGCCATTAGAGACCCAGCCAAACAATACGCGAGGAGCGAGAGCCGCGCAGCGCAGCGCCGCGGAGGAGCGGGCGGAGGGGCAGCCGGCGGCGCCGAGGCAGCAGCCCTCGCCCCTAAAAACTTAGGGATCTCGG
>NW_007726576.1:307265-327627 GCF_000696425.1 Galeopterus variegatus
CCCCGTGGGGAGTAGTCCCCCCACCTCCCGTCATGGCTGCAGCGGGAGGGGACGATGTCCTCCATCTTGTCGGGACCGCTGTGGAAACTTGGGGCCCCTTCCAACCCCAGCCCCGTGGGGCCGGGAAACTCGTCCCTAGAAGTCCCTGCTGGGCTCTGCCGTTAGGCCGAGGGCACGTCCCCCGCTTCCGGCGTCTGCGCCCGCGGGGCCGTTGGGGGCAGGCGCGACGGTGGGGAGGCCAGGGCGCCGCAGCCCGCCTCCCTCGACCAAGATGGAGGGACCGGGCTGCGGTGGAGGGGCCGGGGCTGCCCCGGGGCGTCTCTCAGCGCCGCCACCGCCAGCTCCGCAGCCCCGGGCGCTCATCCGTCCCGGCCTCCCACCGCCTGCCACAGCTCCTGGTCCTCAACTGTTGGGGAGGCTCCGCTCCACAGCCCCCTCCAACGCTTCGCCCGACCGGCGTGGCCCCCGCCCGAGAGCCCAGCCAGGTGCAGACGGCGCCGCGGGCCCCGGGGAGAGGAGGGCGGGCCCCAGGAGCCACCTGCACCGGGGTCTTCTCTTTTGTTCCTCGTCTACACCTACGTCTTAGGCGGACGTCATGGTGCTGGGCGATTTCCAAGACTCCACGTAAAGATGGAAGTGATGGCGCTGTCGTCTCGCCCTGGCGGTGGTTAGTGGGATTACAACGGATGGTGATGGGTGAACAGGACTCAATTTCACGATGATCTGACACCACTGGCTATTAATAAATAGAAATGTGATGTCACAATTTAAAGTTCAACACGACGATGATGAACATGAAGTTTTTCATGAAGTTAATTACCTAAGATGGACTTTGTAGACTGTGGTGGCTGCCGGGTTAGCTCAGTTGGTTACAGAGAGGTTTTACAACAGCAAGGCCAAAAGAAAAAAAAAGACTGACGTGTAAACCACTGATAGACACCAGTTACAGCGAATAATATAGTAGAAACAGATGCATTCACTTATTATCAATAAAAATTAAATCAAGCAGTACTTCCAGCTGGAGCTAAATGCCATAAATATACTGCTCTTTTTTTAATTGAAAAAAATAATCCACAACATGTATTTGAGACAGTTTTTCAGAAAGTATCACTCTTATTTTTCATGAAACTTTATTTCATAATTGCAAAACTTCAGTTTTGAAGACAGTAAAAAAAATCTCATATTACTCAGTGCTTTTTTACATTGACATGCTTAATGCCATTATCATCACGACAGAAAAGTCCTCTGTTACCAAATTCGGGGCAACATTGTAATAATTCAGTGAAAATTTACACCGTCTGGTTTTCTGCTACCATGTCCTATTGCAATAGCTTCAGCTTATTGAGTTGGAAGGGTTGAGTGGAGGTATTTCCAAATAAAACTGACATAGACTTACATGATATTTTGGGTTGCCCCATTCCATTCTGTTCAGCTGGAGGAGGCTCTATACTGCTACCAATTCCCTGGCATTACTGCTGTTTTATAATTAACAACAATAATATTAATTACAGTAGTATTTATTCTTCACGTTTTTTATTCATTCAGATCCATTTGTCCATGTAACTATTGACTATGATAGGGAGAATTTTAGTTAAGAGTTTAGAAGTGGGAAAAAAAGTTGTGTCATAATTTAAATAAAAATTATTCTTTATTTTATATACAAGTACTTTTAAAATTAAGTACTTGAATGTTCATAACAGCATTATTTATACTTTCCGGAAGTGTAGAAACAGCCCAAATGTCCACCAACTGGTGAATGCAAAAACACATGTGGTAGAGACCGGCCCGTGGCTCACTTGGGAGCATGTGGTGCTGATAACACCAAGGCCACGGGTTCAGATCCCCGTATAGGGATGGCCGGTTTGCTCACTTGGGAGAGCGCGGTGCTGCCAACACCAAGACCCCCTTACCGGTCATCTTTAAAAAAAAAAAAATGTGGTATAGCCATACAGTGGAATATTATTCAGCCATAGACAGGAATGAAGTTCTGATACATGCATGATTCCATTTTTGTGAAATGTCCAGAACAGGCAAATCTATAGAGACAGAAAATAGATTAGCACAGGGCTGGGAGGTGATAAGTAGGCAATGATAGCTGAAAGTTTTGGCGTTTCTTTATTGAGTGATGAAAATGTTTTAAAATAGATTGAAGTGGGGGCTGGCCCGTGGCTCACTCGGGAGAGTGCGGTGCTGATAGCACCAAGGCCCCGGGTTCGGATCCCATATAGGGATGGCCGGTTCGTTCACTGGCTGAGCGTGGTGCTGACAACACCAAGTCAAGGGTTAAGATCCTCTTACCGGTCATCCTTTAAAAAAAAAAAAAGTAGATTGAAGTGATGGTCGTACAACTCTGAATTTACTAAAAACCTTTGAGCTATAGACTTTAAATGTGTGAATTTCATGGTATGTGAATTATATCTCAATAAATCTGCAACTAAAAATGTGTGTGTCTATGGAGTTATTCGATACCAATCACAAAGACTACTAAACATTGCAGACAAGAAACATGAAGATTTGAGTAGAAAGCTTGAATTTCAAATACTGGTTTGGCCACTCAAAACCTCAGAAAGTTACCTTCTCTCTGAGCCTCAGTTTTCTCATTTGTAAAATAAAGTTATACAAAGTTCTTTTAAAGGACCAAATATTGTAACTTCTGTGAAAGTGATATTAAAATGTTAGGTATTTCATTTTGGAAACCATTAATTTAGATGTACAAGTAGTATAACAGTGATTCTGAGCACTGGTTAGGAGCCAGACTGCCATGGTATTACCACGTGACTTTCAGCATTACCCACATGTTTTCAGGCATGTGTTAACTTCTCTGAGTCTCAGCTTTATTATGTATAAAATGTAGATAATTTCTCAGAGTTTTTAGGAAGATTAAATGAACATACACTTATAAAACTTGTACCTCACTTGGTAGACTTTAATAAATGTTAGTTGTTTTTATTACTCATAACTGACTCAGTGGAATATTAGAAAATTACTCTTTTTTTAGGACCAGACTGTGTCTCACTTGGGAGTGCGTGGTGCTGATAACACCAAGGCCAAGGGTTCGGATCCCTATATAGGGACGGCCCATTAGCTCACTCTGGAGAGCGTGGTGCTGACAACACCAAGTCAAGGGTTAAGATCCCCTTACCGGTCATCTTTTAAAAAAAAAAAGAAAGAAAAGAAAATTTCTATTTTTCTTTCTTGGCAGCTGGCTGGTACAGGGATCGAACCCTGAAACAGGGTGTTACCAGCACCACTCTTAACCAACCGAGCTAACTGGCCAGCTGCAAAATTCCTTTATAATATTTTGTAAGGACTGTACTGATATCTCCACCAGCAATAATGTGCTAGTGCATAATCCAAATAATAATAATAAATTGTAAATTGCAATACACAGATCAAATCAAGTAGCCTTGGAAGTAATGTACTTCAAATAAAAGCATTGTTAATGATTTTGTTTTCTCATTTTGTTTCGATTTTGGAAAGGATCTTAGTATAATCTGTCT
This sequence comes from Galeopterus variegatus, assembly GCF_000696425.1. Classification (NCBI taxonomy): domain Eukaryota; kingdom Metazoa; phylum Chordata; class Mammalia; order Dermoptera; family Cynocephalidae; genus Galeopterus; species Galeopterus variegatus. The sequence goes on from NW_007726576.1 coordinate 310,766, forward strand.
CATCTTCCTAATATGGATACTGGGAGACTAGAAGTCCAGATCAAAGAATTGATTTGGGCTGAAGACTGGAAAGCTAATGTAGACTAGCATTTTAACTCTTATATTTGAAAAGAAAAAAAGCAATATTTTAATCACTGAAGCACTGAAACAAGCTTAACATGGCTGATTGCTACATAAAAATGGTACCACCGGGTAGGGTGCTTCTCCTAGGATTAAAAAATAATAATTTTAAATAAAAATTGTTCATTTTAGCATGTTTGACATTTATTAATTTAATACTAAATGATGTTTGATATTATAGTATAACAATCAAAGATCATAATAATTTTATTTGACCATTGTGGAGAAAGAATAAAGTCCTGATAAATTAAAATATGAGTCAAGGGCAGGCTGGTTAGCTCAATTGGTTAAAGCATGATGCTGATGACACTGAGGTCCAGAGCGCTATCCCTGTACCGGCCAGTCACCAAAAAAAAAAAAGTCAATTGTGCAATTTTATTTAACAAGCTGCTTGTATAGAACTTATGTGCCAGGAATTGTTCTGTGTATGTTGTGAATAACAACTCATTATTCTCTTAATTACTCTATAAAGTAGTTAATAATATTGTCCCATTTTCACAGATGAAGAAACTAAAGCAAAGAAGGAAACTGAAGCACGTTAAGGAACTTGCTCAAGGTCACATGGCTAGCAAGTGGCAGAGAGGAATCATAGCCCTAGGATTCTTGGCTCAGTAGTCCAGGCCGTCAGCCACCTCATCACGTTGCCTCTCTAGGATAGCTTTCTCCTCATTCTCAAAATTCAGCTCTTAAACATATCATCTTAGATAACTTAAAGCTCAGCACTAAATAATACATTCTAGAGCAGTGGCTTATAAACCTTTTTCTGACCGTGACAACCACTAGGATATACGTTGCATATGGAAACCCAGTGCAAACCCACCTAGATACATAACTATATAACTGAAACACATGATTCATAGAAGAATTATTTCCTTCACTACATTAGATGTATTTTAGCACTCTCTATTCTAGTCTATTTAAATCTTTCTATAATGTTTTCTTCCTTCCCCCCCTTTTTTTTAAATAAATGGTAGTTGCAGCCCACCAGTTGATTTCATGGCTTACAAACTGTGGTTTGAAAAACACTATTCAAGAGAAAGCAAATCATAGATAAATCTAAGTTCTAAATGAAAAGAAAAAACACAAGATGACATCAAAAAGTGAGAGCAATTTGGAATGAACTATATTTGAAAATCTTTAAAAGACATTCAAGTTGCCATTCTCCCTAAATACATGACATACTTATTTTTTCCTAACAACATGCTTACACTTTATAAAACTGTAATGCCGCTGATTAACAATGCCTCTAAGGACCAGCCTGTGGCTCACTCGGGAGAGTGCGGTGCTGATAACACCAAGGCCATGGGTTCAGATTCTATATAGGGATGGCCAGTTTGCTCACTGGCTTGCTGACAAAACCAAGCCAAAGGTTGAGATCCCCTTACCGGTTATCTTTAAAAATAAATAAATAAATAAAATGAGGGAATTGTACAGCCTGTGCCCTTGAAGAAAAATCCCCTTTTTTCTCCTTATACTCTTCTCATCTCTTGGGATCCCAATGCTTCCAACCAACCCTTTCTCACTTTTCAGCTTATTATAAATATTCCCTTCTTCTGAGATCCTGTGGCTTTATTACTGAGTAGTAAAAAATGTCTTAACAGAGATTATTCCTCCTTACCTGGTTCACGCTGGAGTATGGTGACCCATCATGTTCCTCATTTTTATAATTAACAAAGTTTTGAAATATGTATACATTGTTGAATGGCTAAATTGAGCTACAGAACATATGCATAATCTCACATTCTTATTGTTTTCTGTGATGAAAACAAAATCTATTCTCTTTGTGATGCTCAAGAAAATACAATATTATTAACTCTAGTCACTGTGTTGTTCAATAGGTCTCCTGAACTTATTCCTCCTAACTGAAATTTTGTGTCCTTTGTCCAAAATCTCCCCATTTCTCCCACTCTCCAGCCCCTGTCATGTACCTTTCTACTCTCTGCTTCTATGAGTTCAACTTTTTTATATTCCACAAGTAAGTGAGACCATGGGGTATGTGTCTTTCTGTGCCAGACTTATTTCACTTAGCATAATGTCCTCCAGGTTCATCCATGTTGTTGCAAATTACAGTATTTTCTTCTTTTTTAAGGCTGAATATTATCTCATTGTGTATATGCATACCACATTTTCTTTATCCATTCATCCATTGATGGATACTTAGGTTGATTTCATATCGTAGCCATGTGAATAGTGATGCAATAAACACAGGAGTGCAGATATCTCTTCAACAAACCGATTTTATTTCCTTTGGATAAATACTCAGTAGTGGGATTCCTGGGTCAAATGGTAGTTCTATTCTTTAGTTTTTGAAGAACTTCCATACTATTTCCCATAATGGCTGTACCAATATACATTCCCAAAAACAGTGTGTAAGGGTTCCCTTTTCTCCACATCTTTGCCAACACTTGTTATCTTTCATAATAGCCGTGCTAACAGGTGTGAGGTGACATCTCATTGTGGTTTGAATTTGCATTGTCTTGATTATTAGTGATGTTGAGCACTTTTTCATATACATGTTGGCCATTTGCATGTCTTCTTTTGGGAGATTTCTACTCAGGTTTTTTGCCAATTGTTTAATTGCGTTATGTGTTTTCTTGCTATTGAGTTGGGTTCTTTACATATTTTGGATATTAACCCCTTATCAGATGTTTGGTGTGCAAATATTTTTTCCTATTCTTTAGATTGTCTCTTCATTCTGTTGATTGTTTCCTTGGCTGCAGAAGCTTTTTAGTTTGATGTAATCCCATTTGTCTATTTTCCCTTTCATTGCCTGTGTTTTTATGACCCTCATTTTGTCTCCCAAGCAGTATAGCCCAACCAAGTGCATCCAAACTTTAGAGGTACTCACTGGAGAACAGAACCAAATTTTAAAAGAGAATGTTAGATTATTTCAAGAGGTTCTTTCCAGCAATAAAATTCTATGATCTTGTAAAATAATAAGCTGAATACAGCATGATGCTGATAACACCAAGGTCCAGGGTTTGATCCTGGACCAGCCACCCAAAAAACAAACAAAAAATAACAAGCTGAAAATAATTATTTTAAGGGGCTGGCCCGGTGGCGCACTGGATAGTGCGCTGCTTGGGAAGCGCGGTGGCGCTCCCGCCCGAGGGTTCGGATCCCACATGCAGACCGGTTCCCGCTCGCTGGCTGAGCGAGGCGCGGGAGCAATGCCGAGGGTTGCGGGTTGCGGTCCCGTTGCCGGTCCCCGGTCCGGTGCGGGGGCAACACTGAGGGTTGCGATCCGTTGCCGGACACGGAAAAAGACAAAAAATAAATAAATAAAATAATTATTTTAAGGTTTAACTTTTGCCCACTTAATGGTTTCTTATATCGTTAACTATTATTTATGGAAATTCTGTACTAGGGAGAGGTAGCTATTATCTGAGAAATTAAAACCTAAAATAAAGCAGGTCTGGCAGTTTTAGACTTTATTTTTTGGAACAGTTTTAGGTTCAAAACAAGATTGAACAGAAAATACAGAAAGTTCCCAAATACCTCCTGCCCCTACGCATGGGCAGCCTTCCCCACTAGCAACATCCCCCACCAGAGCGGTTCATTTGTTACAATAGACGAACCTACATTGACACATCATTCTCACCCAAAGTCCATAGTTTACATTAGGGTTTACTCCTGGTGCTACATCTAGGTGGTGTTCTTCCCTCCCACCTTCCCTCTCCCCTAACCTCTAGCAACTAGTGATCGTTTTACTGCCCCCCTAATTTTGCCTTTTCTAAAATGTCACTGTTGAAATCATACAGTATGTAGCCTTTTCAGATTGGCTTTTTACATTTAGTAATATGCATTTAAATTTCCTCCATGTCTTTTCATGGCTTGATAGCTCTTTTTTTTTTTTTTTTTAAGTTCATTTCTTTTTGGTGCTTGCGAAGCTCGGCGACCACGCTAGTTGTCAGGTTCTTTTACCTGCTGGTAATCCTGCACCGACTATGCCAATTTGTCTCGGTCTGCGGTGGCTAGAATCCTGCTCACAGCGCCAATTGTCTAGCTCTTAATCCTGCCCCAACCAGGCCGATTGTTGCACTAGGGCTGGGTCTGAAACTCCCAGACCCCTCAAGCCCATTCACAGACTGGGTCACAAACCCTTCACATGCCAGGCTGGGTCACCAGACCCCTTCACGGAGGTCTATGAGCTAGGTAATCAGCCAAAAGGTCCTTGGAGCCACAAGTTGGAAAGTTTGGCTGTGCTGGGCTGAGGCCTGAGGCCAACGCCCGACTGCCTGCCTCCCTAAAACCTCTCCCTCTCTCTGTCTCTTTCTGAAGAACACAAGAATAGCAACAAAACTAAAACAATACATTGGCGAGCATGCGTACTAACTCCACCCACACACATACACGATTTGCTTACAAAGAATGTGCTGAACCACACCCAACTGGACCCAAGGTGAGGGGCCCTGACCAAACTATTCTATTTTCCCAACAGTGCTGAATAATATTCCACTGTCTGGATGTACCACAGGTGTTTATCCATTCGCCTACTGAAGGACATCTAGGTTGCTTCCAAGTTCTGGCAATTATGAACAAAACTGCTATTAACATCCATACACAGGTTTTTGTGTGGACATAAGTTTTAAACTTATTTAGGTGAATACCAAGAAGCATGATAAGCTGGATCATATGATAAATAATATGTCTAGTTTTATAAGAAACTGCCAAACTGTCTTCCAAGTATAATTTTGCATTTCCACCAGCAATGAGTGAGTCCTGTTGCTGCACATCCTTGTCAGCATTTGGTGCTGCCAGTGTTTCCAATTATCGCCTTTCTAACCAGCATACAGTGGTATCCCATTGTTGTTTGGTCATAAACACTTTGATGTAACAATATTTTTCCACTTATAAAATGTTTCTAAAACATTTATATCACCCCAGAAGAGCTATATCTTCCTAATTTTTTTATCATATAGCATAGAATGAAGAAGAGATTTTCTAAAGAACTAGTGATATCTAAGAAAATAGAATTTTCATTGGGAATACAGTTATCATCTTCATTTTTCTGTTGTTGGATAAGTAAAAGGATTTTAAGAAGAGATACATACAGTGGAGAGTATTATGTAGCTACATGCAGAATTGCACTTTGTCGTCCTTCTATCCCTAAAACATTGATAAGAAATCAAATCTAAGGATCCACCCATGCAAGAGTGACATCCTTGAGATAGGGAGCACACTCATAACACGTAGGGAAATGAAAGCATTAGACAGTTATTGATTATATGATGTGATATAAAATGGTTTTATGGAAAATGCTTTTGAGATACCACATCTATAGTGGTAAGAAAATAATTTTGAATCTAATTATTATTCTTTATATGTACACTTTGCGGTGGCAACAAAAATTAGTCATTATTGTTAACATAGTGTGGGACTTTTATTAATATCTTCATTTAGCTTCCCCCAAAAATGATCTTTCTTATTCCTTCATTCCACAAATATTAATTGAGGGTCTAAGTTATGCCAGACACTATGATAAGTGCTAGGGATATAACAGCAAATAAAACAGATGTAGTCCATCCCCTCATGGAAGGTAAAGTCTGTGCTAGACCAGAAAGAGCCAATAAACAGGGAATCAACAGAATGAGTAATTACAGTTGAGAACTGGGAGAGAAATGAGCAGACCTCTATTATAAAGAATAACAATACTGACCTATGCTGATGATCATGGAAGACCTTTCTGAGGAAGTTGCATTTAAACTCAGATTTGCCAAAGAAGCAGCCATTAAAAGAGCCAGAGTGCCTCACTGGCTGAGCGCGGTGTGGGCTACACCACACCATGGGTTGCGATCCCCTTACCGGTCATGAAAAAGACAAAAAAAAAAAAAAAACATTAAAAAAAAAAAAAAAAATTAAAAAAAAAAAAAAAAATTAAAAAAAAAAAAAAAAATTAAAAAAAAAAAAAAAAATTAAAAAAAAAAAAAAAAATTAAAAAAAAAAAAAAAAATTAAAAAAAAAAAAAAAAATTAAAAAAAAAAAAAAAAAAAAAAACATTAAAAAAAAAAAAAAAGAGCCAGAGTGAATAATGTTCTCGACAGAAGGTAAATAAAGAATTAAACTTCTTTTTAGGAAGTGTAGGATAGCCAGTGGGTGATGTCTTAGTCCATTTTGTGTTGCTACACCAGAATACCTGAGGCTGGATAATTTATAAGGAAAGAGGTTTCTTTGGCTCACAATTCCTGTGGCTACAGCTGGTGAGGGTCTCAGGCTGCTTCAACTCATGGTGTAAAGCGGAAGGGAAGTGGGCAAAGAGGTCACATGGCAAGAAAGAAAGCAAAAGAGAAAAACCGAGGAAGCCAGGCTCTTTTTAACAACCCACTTGAGAGAAGAAAACTTACTCAAGAGAGTGATTAATGCCCGTGAGAGAGGGCATTAATCTGTTTGTGAAGGATCTGCCCCATGACCCAAACACCTCCCACAGGCCCCGTCTCCCAACCCTGCCACACTGGGGATCACATTTCAACAAGTTTTGGCAAAAACAAACCACATCTAAACCATAGCAGATGGGGAGTACCAAATCACAGGCGTCATAGAAGATGAGGGAGAAGCATGGGCAGGATGGTTCCTGGGGGTCTGGGAGGCCATGCTAGGAAGTCAGAATGTTATTGCAGTGCATGGAGAAGCCACAGATAAGGGTTTTCAGTGAAAAAGTAATACAATAGAATGTAAATTTTAAGCAGATAACTCTGGCCACTTGCAGGAAATGGTTGTAGAGTAGTAAGAGTAGCATCTGGGAAGCTATTGAGTAGTCTGAGCCAGAACTGAAGTTGGCAGTCTCTTGTAGGGTGGTGCCAACAGAGGTGGGAGAAGTGAGTGGACTGGACTCAGTGATGCAAGGGTGTGGGATTGTGAGAAATATAGGATAATTTAGTCAGGCTCCCCCGGCTTAGGTCTGGTTGGGGGGTCAAGCAGCACATTTCTTGTAAACAAGTTGTGTGTGGGTGGAGTTGCTGCTCATGTGCGCCAATGTATCTTTTTAGTTTTGTAGGTATTGTGTGCTCTGCAGATTGTGAAGCAGGCTGGCAGCAGAGAGCTCACATCTAACAACAGAGCATGTTTACTCTGCTGGCAGCTGCTCAGTCTCAGTTTTTCTTTGGACTTTGCCAGTAGCAGTTGAGTTTCTGAGTTTTCCTGTGGACTGTCTGGCTCATAGTGTGTGTGTGCTGAATAAAGACTATTCCTACTTCAGCCAAGGCTCCAAGGACCATTTTGTCCGGTTACCTTGCTTGCAGACCTGCGTGTGAAGGGTTTGTGAATGGGCTCGAGGGGTCTGAGAGCTCCAGACTCTAGCCCTAGCTCTACAGGGATCCAGATCAGCACACAGAAAAGAATTTCTTAAATTTTGGAGCTAATATAAAGTGTAGATACAGAAAAGTTTCTGATAGTAAATTGTTAGCAAATCTAATCAGTTTTGTACAAGAAAAGATAAGAAGTTGATCTTCAAGAAGGGTGGCTAATAGAAGTCATCTTAAATAGAACAATAAATTAATATTTTGAATTGTCTGGATTTTTTTTAAGAAATTATATTCTAAAAATTTATATGTAAAACATTACTGAGCTTTTTTTCTTTCTTTTTAACTTTTTTTCCAACAAACTTGGAAAAACAGCTGAATGTTTCTGAATTTAAATAAGTAACTTGATTATTTGTAACCAACTTCAAATTCCTCCAAGTTTTGTTTTTTAATTTAAATATATTTCTATAATACCATAGTAGTCCTTTACAACATTAATGAATAACCTTGGAAGTGTTTTTATTTTCTTTTTTCATTTTGACCTTGCTTTGCTTGCTTTTAATTATTCTTTTTTTCAAAATGAATAATACAGACATGAAAGGAGAGGGGATTTCCTTGAAGAAGAAGGAAGAGGAAGAAATTCCCATTGAAAAGTAAATCTTCTCCCACCGCCCCCATCCTCCAGCCATTCAGTCTTCCTTTCCAGAGGCAACCACAGTTACCAGTTCCTTCTAACTCTTTCCAGGAACATTCGCTCATGAAAAAGTATATATTCTTTTTCTGCATCTTTATTTCTTTCATTCAACAATGTACCTTAAAATTAAGTCCACATCAGCATTCATAGATATATCCCATTCTTTTTCAGGACTGCATAATGGTCAATTGTACTATAATTTATTTAAACCACATTACTCATTGACAGAGTCCAATTACAATCAACATCAGTCATTTCATCATCTTGTCCTTAATATCTAATTCTAATAATAGGAAGTTGATGGATATTGGACGTGACTGGTGCCATTGTGCACACAATAAGCACAAAATAGCCACCGGCTTTGTCATCCACTCCAGCACCAAACCCCTCCCTCCTTCCCTTTACAAGAAGCCTCATGAAAAACAGAAACCTTTTTGCTTCTGCAAGGGTGCAGTTCTCCACCCTGGTTGCATAGCTTCCACATTAGCATAATGCCCCTCCTTGATTATATCAGCCAGCCCTTGGTGCCCTATATAAGCTCTACCACCGCCACCTCTGTTGCTGTCCCCCATTTTGAGGGCACCCCAGCAGATTCTTTTCCTTTAATAAAGCTTGATAGGTACCCGGCTCACTTTCTTTCAGAAGTAATTTGCACATTGACTTTCTTCTTACTTTTACTTACTTACTTATTTACTTATTTATTTATTTATTTATTTTACTTTACCCAGAGATCCAACTGAACTGAAACTGTTATTTTTTAAAATTATTTTATCCTAAGCAAAGGATAATGTTTTGATTACTAAATTACTGTCTCTGTGGCAATTGTTCATGTTTCTTTCCTACTATTATTTTAAATATTTAAAAAGTCCTTCTAGATATGTGTGTCAAAAGAGAAGTAGTTAAGAAAAATCTGCTGCCTAATGGCCCCTTTTTGCCCACAGGATCTATTCCAAAGTTCTTTTAATGGCCCCCAGTATTTCACAATTAGGCCCACCAACCCAGCCTAATCTCTCTTCCTTTTCCCTTCAAACAGCCTACGCTTCAGCTACATGGGATGATTTACTCTACCCCAACAATTCTGCATGCTTTCAAAAGACTTTGCCTTTGTGCTGTTTCCTCAAACTAGTAAAAATTTAGGGCCGGCCTGGTGGCGCACTGCTACAGTGCGCCGCTTGGGAAGTGCGGCGGCGCTCCCGCCGAGGGTTCGGATCCCACATACAGACCGGCCGCTCACTGGCTGAGCGAGATGCGGGAGCAACACCGAGGGTTGCGATCCCGTTGCTGGTCCCGGTCCAGTACGGGCGCGACACTGAGGGTTGCGATCCATTGCCGGTCACGAAAAAAGACAAAAAGGGAAAAAAAAAAAAACCTAGTAAAAATTTACCTTCCACTCATCTTAAAGGCAGAAAATTTCACACTTGGGTACGTATACTGCTGGGGTTCATAAACATTTTACAAGAGGTAAGGGGCAAGGGCAGTTTTAGAATAATCAGTTTCCATATCCTGAAATTTATTTGTACTCTTTCCTAAAATTGACCTGTCCCTTTCACATCCACTGTTCTCCCACTTTAAAACAAAAGGCAGACATCTTACCCCAGAATCTCATTAAGGCAAGGTACCTCCTTGTGAAAAAGCCTTCAGAATATCCCTTAATAGGACAATTTGAAATACTGGTGTAAATTTGAATGTACATGAATGACTCTATGACTGGGTCACAAAAAAAAAAAAAAAAGGTTTTTTGAATATGAGGTGGGTTTTAATTCATTTGCAACAAAATTGAATGAAGATCTAATTGGGATTTCAGCTGACTGGTCCTTAAAATAATTATGGACCAATTATTTTGGACTAATTATAAAAAGTGTGTACATGGTGTTATGGGTTTAATTGTACCCCTTCCCCCAAATATATGTTGAAATCCTAATTCTCAGTACTTTAGAATGTGGCCTTATTCGGAGGTAGGGTCTTTACACAGATAATCAAGTTAAAAAGAAGTCATTAGGATAAGCCCAAATCCAATATAACTGGTCTCTTTATAAAAAGGGGAAATTTGTACACAGAGACAGATATACACAAGAAAGATGACCTAACAAACACAGGGAGAAGATGGCCATGTTACTGAAATGACACATCTACAAACAAAAGAGGAGCTGGCCAGTTAGTTCAGTCGCTTAGTGTACTGCCTTGTAACATCAGGGTCAAGGGTTTGGATCCCTATACTAGCCAGTTGCCAAAAAACAAACATACAAGCCAAAGAACTCCAAGGATTGCCAGCAAAAAACAAAAGCTGGAAGAGACAAGAAAGTATTCGTCCTTAGAGCTGATTGACTAGGGTTGTCAAAGAGAGCTTGGCCCAGCCAACACCTTGATTTAAGACTACTTGATTTCTAGCCTACAGAATTGTAAGACAATGAATTTGTGCTGTTTTAAACCACCCTGTTTGCAGGACTTTGTTATGGCAGCCCTAGAAAACTAATACAAATTTCTACGTAACTTTTAGCATGTAAAAGAGTTTAAAGTAATTGAGAGAAAGCATTAAACAAAAATCCTTCTATTTTCATCTACTTATGTTAACCAGTTTTTTCATCACCTACGTACATAAAACTGAAAAAGGAGGAAGTAAAATTTATCCCTTTCTAGCAAAAAGTAATATTCACCCAAAGATTCATGTGCTATTTTAAAAATTACTACTGAAATTCTTTTCTTTTTTGTCTTCTTTTTCTTCTTTTTACTTTTAAAAAAATTATACTTTTTGTACTTTTTATAATTATTAATCAAAATGTATAAATACATATGTCAACAATAAAAGAGTTAATAATCTAATAATAACTTCATGTATAAGAAATGTTTAACACAGATTTATGGGTATAGAAATTTATCAATTTTAACTTATTTATATATTGTTGTTGCAGAGTGATATAGTAGGATGAACACTAAAAGACTTCTAGGAATAAATATATAGTACACTAGGATAAAATTCTGTAAGAAAAATGAAATAAAAATACACCTTCAAATGAGAAAAAGAAACCATGCAAAATGTCCTACTACTAAAGCATTTCTTGTTCACGTAATTTTTAAAAGAATGAAATGCCAAATCAATATAGTATTTAGATTCCATGGGATACATTAATAACAGTGATTTAAGATTTTTATTTTCAAATGTTTATATTTGCATTACACAGAAATTATATTAGATGTCACTTTAAATTATGTAAATTGGCTTATAGTTAATCAAAATCATTTTAGAGGGTTTGTGAGCTTCTGTAGAGTCTCACTTGTCCTTCTTCTCTCCTTTTTCCTCAGAACACAGTGCAGTTGCTACTGTTAAAGCAAAATGAGCAGGAGGCCATTTGCCTGGGCTTGTTCCTGTACCTGGAACCCTTACACAAGCAAACCAAAACTTAACTTAGAGGCATTCCTTGTACCTGATTAATTTTGAATCAAGCTTCAGCCAGTCACAGAAGGCCAATTAGCCAATTAGTTATACTTGTATAACTAGGGACCTTCCATGGTCCCTTCTATGGTTTCCTTTCCAAAAAGGAAAACAGCCAGCTGTAGCCAATCAAGTAACATCTTTACTTTGCTTCAGTGTCCAGCCTATGAAAGCCCACTGCTCACACTGCTGGAGTGGCACTCTCTTCCAGTTTTGAGTGCTGCCTGATTCATGAATCCTTTAATGCTCAAATAAACTCTGTTAAATTTATTTTGTCTGAAATTTTTCTTTTAACACTACAGCATGTAAAATATCGTAATACAGGTTTAAAGCTTAGTCATTTACAACTCTGTCTCCCTACTTGTCGGGCCTTAAAAACCAATGCCACGGGCCGGCCCGTGGCTCACTCGGTAGACTGCGGTGCTGATAACACCAAGGCCACGGGTTCGGATCCCACATAGGGATGGCCGGTTTGCTCACTGGCTGAGCATGGTGCTGACAACACCAAGCCAAGGGTTGAGATCCCCTTACCGGTCATCTTTTTAAAAAAAAAAAAAAAAACAAAAAAAAAACCAATGCCACCTTAAGTGACATTACAAGCGGGGCCATTATGGGCCCACAAGGGCGTATTAACATGGCAGCCTAAGACGGCGCCGGGAGGAAGTAGGGTGGGGGGGTCTGCAGGAATCTTGCCTAAGCCCTTATTGGCCAAATCTGCGCTGGTGAAAGGCATTGAGATGTAAAGCTAGGCATTGAGACAGAATGCATGCCCTTGACCTTTAAGCTGAATGTTAAAACCTCCCCTCCCTATCTGCCTATAAAAACAAGTGCTTGTGTGATAATAAATGGAACTGCCTTGACAGAACCCCGGCGGCGTCTGAGTGTCCTTTAACTGGGCTGGGGGGCCGGCGGTGTGCTCACCTCTCTTCACGGCTCTCTTCCCCCGCCTCCTTCCAAAGGGGACTGGAGGGAAAGAGTAATCCGGCCCGTTCGCTCGCTCACCAGAAGGAACGAGGCTAGTGCTGTACAGGTCGGCCGCCAGCGGTGGACCCGACACCTACTCTCCTAGAGGGCAGGAACAATGAGTTATTTATCTTCATATTCCCATGCCAGGTGTAAGTATAGGTGCAGAGTATATACTTACGAATTTATTTCTGTTATATACTTCAGAAATGTTTTTGATGTAGGTCCTGTCCTAGAGTTTACAGTGGGAATAGGTTATAGCATTTCTCTAGAAAAATACACATTTTAATCCCATAGTGCACTGAGAAAGCATCTGGTTCTACCTAGAGAAATTGAATTGTCACTAAGTAAATGGTCCAAAGCCATTTGAAATATAGTCTACTGGGTTTAGTTGGATCTCTCTTACACAAACTCCAGGAAACTAAGTAAAGATGTTAGAGAGTTATTTGGGACTAACTAATTTACTTAAGAAATAAAATCATTTGTTGTTACTTTCAGAAAAAAAACTGGAGGCTAGTACTACAATCTCTGAAAGCAGAGAATGGAAATGATATTGGCATGATAGTTACCAATTTGTAATATAATAAATATCAGGTCATATATCAACAGCAAGTTTGGAGAAAACTTAGTGATTTCGTTTAAACTGGTTCCAAATTAACTATAAACCATGGGAAATAATTTTCCTTCAATGCTACCAAATTCTGAGTAGATAGACTTTGGCTGGGAGAAAACTGCTTGTCACATTCACTGAGCTCCCAGTTGCGGCTCACCATAAAGGATGAACTCTATTTCATTTCTTTATTTTACTTCTTACTTTTCCTGCTTCATTTTCTTTCTTTCTTTTAAAATTGAGTATTAGACATCAATAAGAGCCTTCATTATAACTCTTTCAGTTCCAATCTATTTTACTGTGAACCTAAAATGGCTCTAAAAACTAAAGTCTATTTTTAAAAAAGAAAGAAAAGAAAATCACAATGGAAATTATAAGACTGAGACTAGAATGAAAATTTTAAAGATATTCTATCACTAGAAATTGTGGAACAGAGCTAAATTAGTTTTAAAATGGAAACTCATGGGGGCCGGCCCGTGGCTCACTCGGGAGAGTGCGGTGCTGATAACACCAAGGCCATGGGTCCGGGTCCCTACATAGGGATGGCCGGTTGGCTCACTTGGGAGAGTGTGGTGCTGACATCACCAAATCAAGGGTTAAGATCCCCTTAAAAAAAAAAAGTTAAAAGGAAAGAAAAGAAAATCACAATGGAAATTATAAGACTGAGACTAGAATGAAAATTTTAAAGATATTCTATCACTAGAAATTGTGGAACAGAGCTAAATTAGTTTTAAAATGGAAACTCATGGGGGCCGGCCCGTGGCTCACTCGGGAGAGTGCGGTGCTGATAACACCAAGGCCATGGGTTCGGATCCCATATAGGGATGGCCGGTTGGCTCACTGGGTGAGCGTGGTGCTGACAACACCAAGTCAAGGTTTAAGATCCCCTTACCGGTCATCTTTAAAAAAAAAAAAAAAAAAAAGGAAATTCATGGCCTTACAATGCACTTATGAGGAAAGCAAGATTAAATATTCAGCTCAGAAAATTAGGAGAAAGGGTAACAAAGCAAAATCAAAGAAGTAAAAAGGAGGAAATAAAAAGCAGAAAATGGGTATAAGCCATTGAAATAGAGGACAATAACACAAACTACAAAATAGAGATGCTTAAGAAAACAAAGATTTATTGAAATATACTAATAAGCTAATCATAATATTAGCAATATTCATTAACTTAAATGAAAAGAAGATTGAAAAAATATATAGGACAAAATAAGGGACAATAACTGTAGATGGAACAAAGATTTGAGAAACATAATAAAAGCCTTATGTACAACTATTGTTTTAAGTCTACATGAAATGGAGCTGGAGAATTTAAGGAGAAATATACTGAGGTTTATAATTTACTATAATTTGTATCAAAAAATAAGATGCATTGATGGATGAATATTGGGATAGACAGATGACAGACATGTGATAAAATTAGTATAGTAAAATGTTAGTGACAAAATATAGGTGGTGGGTACATGGTTATTCATTGTAAAAATTCTCTTAACTTTGCTCTATGTTTGAAAATATCCATAATAAAATGTGGAGAAAAACATTTATGATTTGGATATATTTCTGAAACATATGAAATGCCAAAATAGTTACATGAAGAAATAGTAATTTGAATAGATCATGAGAAATTTTTAAAAATCTTTACCACCATAACATCTCAAATCCAGATGATATTTCAGGCAAATTATAACAAATTCTGAAGGGAAAGTTAATTCTTACTCATACAAATACTTACAGAAAATAAACAGCGAAAATAATCCATACCACTTCTTGAGGCTAGTATAGTCTTGATTTCAAAACCAGTTAAAGTAAATTTAAAAATGAGATAGGGACAATATAAGAAAGGTGTCCATTTCATTCATAAATGTTAAAGCAAAAATCCAACACACGTTAGCAAACCTAATATTTTTTACATAATGTATGATCAAAGTAGGAATGCAAAGATGGTTTAGTATCAGAATGTCGATCATATAATTTACACTATAAAAAGAAAAAAGAAAAATTATATGATTTCCTCAATGGATACAGAAAAATAATTTGATAAAATTCATAATTACCTATGAAGGAGGGCGGAGGAAAAAAGCAAGCAAAGAAGCAAAGCAGCAAAGAAGCAAAGCAGCAAAGAAGCAAAGCAGCAAAGAAGCAAGCGAAGGAAGGAAGGCAGGATGGGAGAAGAAGGAAGAGAGGAGCAAAGAAGCAAAGAAGCAAAGCAGCAAAGAAGCAAAGCAGCAAAGAAGCAAAGCAGCAAAGAAGCAAAGCAAGGTGGATCCTGGCGAAGGAAGGAAGGCAGGATGGGAGAAGAAGGAAGAGAGGAAAAGAAAAAAAGAAGGAAAGACAAAGGAAGATGGAGTAAAGAAAGGAGAGGGAGGGAAGGAGAGAGGAAGGAAACAAGGAGGAAAGAAAGGAAACAAGCAAGATGGATACTGTGGAAAGAAGGAAGGGGAGAGGAAGGGCGCAGCTGCAGCTTCTACCAGCTCTTGCTCCAGCCTGGAAGTGGCAGGGGCTCGAAATGGTTGGAGGGTCCCTTCTTTCTCTCATCATGGCTTCTCCTGCCTTCATTCACTCCTTAGGTCTCTCCTCCTCTTCCCCTGAGCTCTGGTGGCCCCAGCTTGGCTGTCGTTGCTTTTTAACAGTTGTAAATTGGTTGACTTGTGGGAGAGAGTGACACTGGGGACCATCTATTCTGCCATCTTAACCAAAAGCCAAAAAAATTTAAATAATAATTGTTATAATTACAGATAGTTCAACAAGGTTGGTGGATAAAAGATAAATTCTCAAAAACCAGTCGTATTTCTATATATGAACAATAATTAGCTAGAATAAAAGATGAGTTGTACTCGTATGTTCAACTGAATCTGTAAGGGGGGGAAAAAACCATAAGAAGCCCAAAGAAAGTGGAAGAAAGGAGATAATAAAGAATGGAGCTGAAATCAATAAAATAGAAAGCATACAATAGAAAAAAGTCAACAAAATTAATATAAGGGTGTTTAAACAATTAATAAAAGGGACAAACATCCACAAATTAATAATATTAGAAACAGAAAGAGAGCATAACAACAGATACTGCAGAAATTGAAAAGATAATTTAAAAAATACTTTTAAAAATACTTTTTAAAGATAATTTTAAAAATAGCCTTGTAGCAATGTATTTGAAAATTTAGATGAAACAGTTCAATTCTTAAAACAATATGTAGATTTAAAAACTGATTTGAGACTAAAAAGTCTCAATAGATCTATATCATTTAAGAAATTGAAACGGGTAAAAATATTCCCACAGAAGAAATTAGAGGTTGATGTGGTTTATAGTTAAATTAACCTAATCTTATACACAGTCTTCTAGAAAAATTTTGAGACAAATTAACATTTTCCAAATCATTCTATGAAGAAAGTAACATTTGATCATAAAAGTGAAGGTCTGAGATGGAAAATTAAAAGACCAAACCCACCCATAAGCATGATAAATTCAAAAATTTATATAAAAAAGATATTGCACTATGACAAATTGTGGTTTATGCAGAAATGCTAGAATGGTTCAAAGTCAGAAAAATCTTTAAATGTTAGTCATCACATTAAGAGATAAAAGGAGAAAAATTACATAATATCAACTAAACAACAATAAAAAGAAATTAAAGGCATACAAATTAGAAAGGAAGAAACAAACCTGTCATTATCCACAAATATACGATTGTCTACATAGAAAGCCTAAAAGAATCTAAAGGCACATTATTATAAATAACAAGAAAATTTCACACTGGATAGTGCGCCGCTTAGGAGGCGCGGCAGCACTGCCGCCCGAGGGTTCGGATCCCA
>NW_007726576.1:328284-347093 GCF_000696425.1 Galeopterus variegatus
AAAAAAAAAAAAAAAAAAAAAAAAAAAAAAAAAAGAAAAATATCAGTTGTATTTTATATACCAGCAATAGTTAGATGTAATTTTTAAAGACACTATTTACAATTTCAACCAAAGCCTAGATTAAATCTAACAGAAAATATACACATCAATAGGTAGAAAATTAAAACACTTGTTTGAAAGAATCTAAAAAGTAGACAGATGTGTCATGTTCATTCAGAGGAAGACTTGAGTTGCTAAAGAAGTCAGTTCCATTCAAATTCATCTATAGGTTCAATATGATTCTAGTTAAAAAACAAAATGATGGCCGGCCCGGTGGCGCACTGCTACAGTGCGCCTCTTGGGAGCGCGGCGGTGCTCCCGCCGAGGGTTCGGATCCCACATACAGACCGGCCGCTCACTGGCTGAGCGAGGTGCGGGCGCAGCACCGAGGGTTGCGATCCGTTGCTGGTCACGAAAAAAGACAAAAAGGAAAAAAAAAAAAAAAAGAAATGAACAGGAATTTTTATAAAATTTGCCAAGTTAAAGCTAATATTTATAATGAAAAAACAAAATGCCAAAAACAGTCAAGACACTACTTGAGATACCCAGTCATGTGTAATTTCATTTTAAAGTCATAATAATTAAAGCAGTGTGATAATGACTTAGGGACTGACAAATTGACGAGTTGAACAGAAGAGAGGTTTCAGAAACAGATTCACCTTTATTAGGAAATTCAATATATGCAGAGATGGCACTGTAGAGGAAAGGAGTATCTATTTAAAACTGGTATTGAGACATTTATCCATACAGACAAAGGTGAAATTAGATCCCAAAGTGTATGAACATCCATTTGAGATAGATTAAGGATGTAACTAAGAAAACTTTATAAGAAAATATCTTTCTGATATTGGGGCATAGTAGGGTTTCTTAATGATAAACATGAAAAAAAGATAGACAACATCGATTCTTTTTCTTTCTCCCTTTTTTTTTTTTTTGGCAGCTGGCCAGTATGGGGATCAGAATCCTTGACCTTGGTGTTAGAAGACTGTGCTCTAACCAGCTGAGCTAACCAGCTATCCTGGCAACATTAACTCTATTGAAGTTGTTTTAAAAATCAGTTAATGAAAAGACTCAATGAAAAGCACAAATCACAATCTGAAAGAAGATATTTTTGACATACATACCTGACACACAAATGCATTTTAAATATTCCTGCGAATCAATAAGAAAAAGGCACACATCCCAACTGACAAAAGGGACAAAAATATGAACAGGTATTGCATGAAGATATAAGCATCATAGTTAATAAATGTATTAAACATATTAAAAGATGCTCAATCTCATTAGTAGTCAGGAAAATGTGAATTCAGACTATCATGAAATATTAGGTTAAACCCACTCAGATAAAAAATTTGTTATTCAACAATACAAAACGTTGGAAGAGGATATGGAGCAAAGGGAATATCTATGCATGGCTGCCTGATGTATAAATGAGTCAACCACATTGGAAAACAATTTTGCATTCTCTTTCAAAGCTAAACATTCACAGATCTATAGCCAGGCAACCTCACTCCTAAGTATAAATGCAGAAGAAACTCATGCATAGATGTGTACGAGGAATGACTATAAGAATATTCATGACAGTAATGTCCTTAACAGCAAAAACTGGGAACAACCCAACATCCATCAACAAAAGTGCTGATAGATGATTCTGGTATATCCATACAATGGGCTGGACAATGGACAGTAATGAAAATAAATGAACTACAACTAATACTATCATACAAGAATCAAGAAAGCATTATGTTTAGCGAAAATAGGAAGCCTCGGAAGACTACATACAGTACTATAACTTTTTAACATTCAATAACTAGCAAATGTAAGCAATTATGTGTGTGTTTGTGTGTGTCTTTGTGATAAAAGTATATTTTTAAAAATTTCAAGATAACGGCTACCTTTAGTGGGCAAATGGGGGTGTGAGAAAAGGGAGGTAAACATAGGTAAATGCATGCCACTGGCAATCGTCTTGCTCTTGATTTGGGACACTGGATCACAAAGGTTCATTATATTATGACATTTTTATAACATTTTAAAATGTTATCAAGAAAAAGAGAGAAACTTTAAATAAAATAAATGAAAAAGAGACAACTGTAAGTACAGTAGAAATCTTAAAAAAACATCACTTATGCTAATTGATTTGAAATCTTAGAGAAAATCTTAGCCTAGAAAGTAAGAATTATCAAAACTAATTTAAAAAGAAATAGAAAATCTCAGTAGTCTAATAACTATTAAAGAAACAGAATAAGTAGTCCTAACTTCACCCACTCACCTCCCAAAAAACAAGAGGCCTTTTATTGTTTGAAGCAAAATCCATAGCAAATAGTACTATTGGTGATAATATAAAATATGCAGCAACTATGAAACAGTACAGAACTTCCTCAAAAAATTGCAATAGAATTACCATATGATACAGCAAGCAATCCCACTTCTAGTTATATATCCAAAAGAATTGAAAGCAAAATCTTCAGAGATATTTGCATACCCATATTCATAACAACATTATTCACAATAGCTACGAGGTGGAAGAAACCCAATTGTCCATTGATGGATGAATGGATAAACAAAATGTGAGATATATACACAGTGAAATATTATTCAGCCTTGAAAAGGAAGGAATCCTGACACATGCTACAACACAGATGAACCTTGAAGACATTATGCTAAGTGAAATAAGTCTGTCACAAAAAGGCAAATACTGTATCATTCCACTTATATGTGATACCTAGAGTAGTCAAATTTATGGAAAGAGAAAGTGGAAGTGAGGCTACTAGGGGCTGAGGGGAGGGGAAATGTGGAGCTGATGTTCAATGGACATAGTTTTGCAAGGTTAAAAAGTTCTAGAGATCTGTTGTACAACGATGTGAATATAGTTAACGTTAACATAACTCAACACTTAAGAATGGTTAAGATAGTAAAAAGACTGAGAGAAAGAGAATTAAAACTGTGTGATAGGGCACAGGGATAGGTCAATGGCACAGCACAAAAAGCTCCCAAACAGATCCAAGTAGATACATATAAAACTTTGATACATCAGAGAAAAGTAATTATAATTTAGTGAAGAAAGGATAAATGACTCACTGAAAAGCACTGAGACCACTGGCTTTTTATCTGGGGGAAAAAATGGAAAAAGATTAAATTTTTATTACATACCACATGCAAAAATGTGCTCAAGTTGGGTTAAAGACCTAACTTTGAGAAGGAAAATTAAAGTTTTTTGAAGAACATAGTGAAATATTAAAGAATATCTTTATAACTTTCAGGTGAGAGAGATTTCTTTTAAAAATAATTCTAAATATGTATTTTAAATCTATAGCAAATATGGTTAATGGCAGCTTAAAAAGCATTTGAATTAAGTTCATAAACAAGACAAGAATCACCAATAATGTTTCTAATCAATATAGCACTGGAATGGCCAGCCAATACCATCACTGTCGCCACCACCAAGACTCTCACCAGATGTGTTCCCTGGGCTTTGGACTTCCCAGCCTCAGAAACTCTAAGCTATAAATTTTGTTTTCCTTATAAATCACCCAGTTCCAGGTATTTTGTTATAAGCAACAGAAACAGACTAATTCAGAAAATTGTTACCAGAGAAGTGGGGTGTTGCCTATAACAAATACTTGAAAATGTGGAAACAGCTTTGGAACTGGGTGTTGAGGAGAGGCTGGAAGAATTTAGAGGAGCAGACTAGAAAAAGCCGAGCTGCTAGTCGGAGTTCAGAAGACAAGAAAACCAGGGAAAGTTTAGAATGTTTTAGAGACTGGTTAAATGGTGGTGACCAGAATGCTTATGGAAATATGGACTGTAAAGACCATTCTAAGGAGGTCTCAGGTGTAAATGACAAGGGACTTATCAGAAAATGGGGCAAAGATCAAACTTGCCATGAACTGGCGGGGAACTTGGCTGCATTCTGTTCATACCCAAAAGCTTTATGGAATGTGGAACTTAAAAGTTGTGAACCAGAGTATTTGGCGGAAGAAATTTCTAAACAGCAAAGCATTAAGGAAGCTGCGTGGCTACTTGTAACAGCCTACACTGAGTTACGGCAGCAAAAGCATGACAAAGCCAGAACTTAAAAGGGAAGCAAAGAGTAAAAATTTGGAAAATCTGCAGTATGGCCATATGGTAGAGAAGTAGAGAACATTTTCACTATAAAAATGTAATGGTGGGCCGGCCCGGTGGCGCACTGCTACAGTGCGCCACTTGGGAGCGCGGTGGTGCTCCCACCGAGGGTTCGGATCCCACATACAGACCGGCCGCTCACTGGCTGAGCGAGGTGCGGGCGCAACACCGAGGGTTGCGATCCCGTTGCCGGTCCCAGTCCGGTACGGGCGCGACACTGAGGGTTGCGATCCGTTGCCGGTCACGAAAAAAGACAAAAAGGAAAAAAAAATGTAATGGTGCTAAGAAGATTAGTATAAAAGAAAGGGATCATCAGGAGAAGTGGAAAAGGGCCCTGAAGGCATTGCAGAAGGCTCTGGGGCCAACTCTTCCACTTCAGGCCCAAAGGCCTAGGGAGACAGAATGCTCTGGGGGAACAGGCCCAAGGTGCCCTCCACAGGCTCACTGCCCCGGGCCACTTTGGGAAGCTGCTCCCAGCACCAGCACCCCAGCTTCTTTGGCTGCTCCAGCCATGGCTAAATTGGCCCCAGGTGTGGCTGGACCTGCAGCTTTGGAAGATATGAGCCAGAAGCCTTGGCAGGTCTGCAGGTTCACAAAATGCTAGAGCTGTGAAGGCTTGGGAGCCTCCACCCTGATTTCAAAGGATGTATGGAAAAGCCTAGGGGCCCAGGAAGTGATCTGTCACAGGAGTGCAGTCTCCACATAGAGTCTTCACTAGAGCAATGCCGAGAGGAAATGTTGGGTCAGAACTGCAGCAGAGAAACCCCATCAGTGCTATGTCTAGTGGAGCCATGAGAGCAGGACTGCCATGGAGACCCCAGACCTGTGGAGCTACCAGCGTGCAACACTAGCCTGTGAGAGATGAAGCATCACCTGAAACCAGGAAAGCCATAGCAGTGGAGCTATGAAGACTTGGGGATCCAACCAGCATGCAGAGGATGTCAAACATGGAGTCAAGGTATATGACTCATCAGCTTTGAGATTTAATGCCTGCTCTGCTGGGTTTCGGATTTGTTTGAGACCTATTACACCTTTCCGTTGGCCTATTTCTCCCTTTTTGAATGGGAATATGTACCTTATGCTTATCCCACCACTGTATCTTGGAAGTAGATAACTTGTTCTTTGATTTCACAGATGGGACTTTGAACTTTGGACTTTTAAGTTGAAACAAGTTAAGACTTTGGGGACAAAATGAATATATTTGTATGTGAAAAGGACATGAGTTTTGGGGGCCAGGGGTGGAATGCCTTCAGCTGAATGTCTCTCCAAAACTTAGACCCCACTGTACAATGAAGAGAGGGTGGAAATCCTACGATGGTAATTGGAAGCTGGAGCCTTGAAGAGGTGATTAGATTGTAGGACCATGCAGTAGTGAATGGATTAGTAATGTTTGTCAGGGGCATGGTTCTGAGGGCTTTAAAAGGAGGGGAGAGTTTCTCTCTCTCTCTTTCTCTCTCTCTCTCTCCCCCATACCATTTTCATAATGTGATACTCTGCCATTGCTGTTGCCACCACCAAGGCTCTAGACTTTCCAGCCTCAGAAATGTAAGCAATAAATTTCATTTTCCTTATAAATCACCCAGTCCAGATACTCAGATATTTTGTTATAAACAACAGAAAAAGACTAACATATCATTTCACTGGACATTATGTACAGGAGTGGGCCCAAGCCCATAACACATTATAGACTTTTCGTCTGCCTTATAACCCCACCATTACCAGCCTCATTGAACCGCTGAATGGCATGATCCAAGCCACACTGAAAATTTTGTCACCAGAGTAGACCTTGAAGGGATGGTCTCCCCAGCTGACTGAAGCCATCAGACTTATAAATGCTGCCCCACGGTGGGGCACATATCTGTACAAGACCAGCTTGCAGAACACACACTAATAACTGGAGCTCTAAAGGTACAGGTACAAGAAGGAGGACTACAGCCCACCTGGTGGGAGGATGGACTTCTTCTGTTTTCCACAGAACCTCCCACCTGGTAACACTTTAACAGACTGGAAACTACGGCGGTATCACCCTCCCAGGGGCTTGGTATTCTCATTCCATGCAAGGATGGCCTTACCTCTACCATCACACTCAGTCCCCCTTTTATTTAAATGGGGGCCCAACCTTGGCCACTACAGCCTCTCCAGGATTCATAAAGAAGGGGTCAGAAATTAGTTTACTATTATGGGCTCCAACAAAGACCCCCATCTATATGCTTGTACCTACTGATAACATCAAAGGCCAAAATGTACAGTATTGCCCCCCCCCAGGACAATGCCCAAACCAGGGGTGGTGTTAGACGATGGTGATCAAACAGGAATTATGTTACTATTAGATGAAGATTTACCTTGCCTAGTGCCTTTAAAACATTTGTCTTGTCACCCTTTGCTTCTTCATTTTTAGATTCCTGCCTGCAACATCAAGGAAGGCCTTTCTGTCCTGGGCTGTCACATTATGCTAAAGGTCACAACCCATCAGACTGGTGCATGTGTGGATTGCTGCCAGTGTCCAGTTCGGAAGGGAAGCCATGGAGGGTTATCCCTTTAACAGAACTGAATGGGAACTCTGGGTGGGGAGGGCTGGGAGACATTTTAGGAACCTTAAATACTATCACCTCCCTATGGGCCATTGCAGAAGGTTGGTGGATAAGATCGTGCAGGCCATTTGGGTGTCGGGGGTGGACTGTAGGAATGTGGTCAAAACTCGCTGTATTCTCGTGGCCTTCAGAGCTCTGGCTTCAATGGTTACAATTTCCCCCCTACACAGATTGCTTAGCAAGCAAGGAAGGGAAAGGAACAGAATGCTATGCTTGTGTACAATAAAGGGAGTGACTCCAGCAACACCAAGAATAAGCAACAGGTAGCTGTGAGGCACCTCGGAATCTTCCACTTCTGCAGCCTTTCTCTCTTTGGCATGGCTCCACTTTTGTCTCTAAGTCCCTGGTAAGCTTTAACTCCTCCCCTCTCCGGTATTGCAGAGAAAGCAACTGTGTAGCAAATACATTGACACTCCACCAGATCTGTTCCTTGTAAGTAACTCGCCCATCAATGATAATAATTATAAACTCCTTGTAAATTCTATGGAGTTGTCTGCTTCATTCTTTGGTGTTGGGATACCTCCTCAGTTTGGTGGGCATTGTACTGTTAGCTCACACTCAGGCATACTTGGCTTTTTGCACCGTAATAACCCTAACTCCACAGGCCAGGGAACCAATGTGGGGATTCTGCCAGTTGCTGAGTATGTCTATTACATTATTCCTTCTGAAACTGGGGAAATAACAACAGAATGGGTTTGGGCATCCACTGGGCCCACTATGAGATGAAATTGAGCAAAAACTCTATTGATCACCTGACCTCCAAAAACCCCTCATCTGACTGATGAATCACAGTAACATTCTGTGTCTTCTAGAATTAATATCACTTAAGAACCATTGTACAATAATCCCCAAAAGTTCTGATTATTTCCTTCTCCCCATTACATAGTCACCCTGGTAAAAGGCTTATGGTCCCTGTGGAGAAGACTGAAAGAAAGTTTAACAACTGTATATATTTTTGGCAATTGTGAGGAAAATAGAGTAGTTTAGTCAGGCCCCCTTGCCTCAGGTCTGGCTGGGTGTGGTGCAGCACATTGTTTGTAAACAAGTTGTGTGGGAGTAGAGTTAGTGTGCATGCATGCCCATGTGTATCTTTTGGCTTGTTGCTATTTTTAGTGTGCTCTTCAGGGTGTGAGGCAGTGGCTCTGAACTGCTGGTTGGCAGAGCTTGCATCTAAAAATAAAGACTCATTTCTTCACCCATGGCTCCAAGAACCTTTTCCTGTTACCTAGCTTGTTGACCTGTGTGTGAAGGGTTTGTGTTCCGGTCTGGACAACAGGCTCAAGGGGTCTGTGAGCCCTAGCCCTAGCTCTACAATTGGCATGGTCTGCACCAGGATTCTGAGCAGGTACAGGAGCCAAAAGCCCCTTCGGATAAGGAGGGAATGTGGCTACTCTTGAACATGTTGTGCCCTGTGGCCACTTTCCTGTTGACTGGGATCTGGTTGCTGCGCACTATACCGCAGGTCAGCATAGACCAGGCACTACAGTGGAGAACCCCTTGGTAGGGGAAGGAAATGTGGCTATCCTTGAATATGTGGTGCCCAGTGGCCACTTTTCTGCTGACCAGAGCCTGGCTACTGCTCACTATACTGCATACTGATAGAGATTTGAAGCAGAAAGCAGAGTTGTTGGAAGTGCGGATAAATGTCCTGGAGGATGACGTGCAGTAACTGGCCAGTTTTGCCTCTCACAGCAGGGAAGACAACAAACCGTACATCTCCAGACATAACCTGTTGTGCATCAGAAAGTGAAACACAAGCAGCCTATGGGACCAGATGGACAACCAGTGGTCAATCCACAGTTGACCCAATTCACTACCTGTGTCCCATATACTCAGGTTGAATTGGTTGACTTAGGGAGACAGTTTCAGCAGAAACAGGGAGAGCCCCTGGCTGCTTGGCTGCTGCAGTTATGGGACCTAGCAGTGGATAGTGTGGTATGCTCTGGTGAGGAGATGGAAAAATTGGCCTCCATTACCATTCACCTGTCCCTGAGGTAGCAGCTACAGAATAGCTGCAGATATGCACAAGGGCCAGGTAATCACTCCTTAATGGAATGGGTGAATGCGGCTGCCCGAACTGTGTGGGCAAATACTGGAGAACTGCCCAAGATTGTGAGTAAACGGCAAACACATGCTGAGTTGGCTCAAATAATTTGGGAGCTGGGGATGTGGCAGTCCATGTTTGATGTAAACACCCATGGAACGTATGATGAAAGTTTTACAGGGAGCATGAGAGACACTGTGCTGCAAAATGCCCTGTCAACATCCTTTGGGTCACTGATGGCCATACTGGCCCCATGGGTTGGTCATCCTATACATGAAGTAATGACCATGATAGCCAGCGTGGGTGAAATAGAGGAGAGGAAACAAGTAAAAGGGGTCCGAAAGGTGACTAAGACCAAAGCCCCAAGAAATGCTCGGGATTTTATCCCAAAGGGATCAAGCAAGACTAGGCATAAGCAGATGTGGCTTGACTTGCTTGCAGCAGGGGTTGATAGCAAGAAAACTGACTGGCGGGCCGGCCCGTGGCTCACTCGGGAGAGTGTGGTGCTGATAACACCAAGGCCCCGGGTTCGGATCCCACATAGGGATGGCCGGTTCGCTCACTGGCTGAGCGTGGTGCTGACAACACCAAGTCAAGGGTTAAGATCCCCTTACTGGTCATCTTTAAAAAAAAAAAAAAAAAGAAAACTGACTGGCAGCCAAATGCAGTCCTGTTTGCCTTGTGGCAACAGTTGCACCCTGAACAGCATTGCACTAAACATCCGGAAACAGGTAACAAGGTACGCTCAGTGGATTTAAAGGATTTTTTGGTTGCTCCCAAGGAGGCAGATGAACTGTTCAATTCTGATTAGGAAGCAGGCCAAGGTACTCATCTTTTGGGGGCAGGTGAGGACCAAAGGCCTCACGTTGAATTGGCAATACATTAGTCAAGGAGAAATGTGCAGCATGTTTTGGCACTGGTGGATACAGGTGCAGAATATAGCCTGATATATGGCAATCCAGATAAGTTTCCAGGGGCCACAGTTCGTATAGATGGCTATGGAGGACAGACTATTGAAGTCAAAGCTGTGTCATTGCCATTGGGCATAGAATGATTTCTCCCTCATATATATACTGTATATATAGTCCCAGTAACTGAATACATCTTGGATATGGATGTACTTTATGGTTTGCACCTGCAAACAACAGTTGGAGAGTTTTGGCTGCAAATATGGACAGTAAAGCCTGTGATACAGGGATATGCTAAACATGACTCACAGGTGTTACCCAAGCCAAGGCATGTAGTTAACGTAAAGCAGTGTCGCCTACCAGGAGGACATGTAGAGATAGGTGCATGATATTGGAGTTAGGGAAAGTTGGCATTATTCATCTGGCTCATAGCCCATTTAATGCTTCAGTAAGGCCAGTGAAAAAACCTGATGGTACCTGGAGAATGACTGTAGAGTATCGAGAACTAAACAAAGTAGAGCCTCCTTTGCATGTAGCTGTGCCTTCAGTTCACAACTTGATGGATCAGCTGATGACTCAGCTGGGAACTTACCATTATGTACTGGACTTTGTAAATGCTTTTTTCTCTATTCCAATCTTGGCTGATAGCAAAGATCAGTTTGCCTTCACCTGGGAAGGGAGGCAGTAGACCTTTCAAGTATTGCCCCAAGGTTATCTGCATAGCCCAATGATCTGTCATGGTTTAGTCGCTGGGGACCTACACAAGTGGACAAGACCCAGCACGATTATGATGTTTCACTACATTGACGATGTGTTACTAATCTCTGATTCTCTTGCAGATTTCACCCAGGCAGCTCCAACACTGCTAAGTCATTTGGAACAATGTGAGTGGGCCGTGAACACAGGCAAAGTGCAAGGACCTGGGCTGTCAGTCAAATTCCTGGGAGTGGTCTGGTCGGGTAAGATGAGAGTCATTCCAGAAGCTATTATAGACAAGACACGGGTATACCCTCGACCCACAAGTGTAGCTCAGCTACAGATATATTTGGGACTTCTGGGGTACTGGAGAGCTTTTGTACCCCATATGGCCCAAATGGCATGCCCACTGTAAGCATTAACAAAGAAAGGAGCCCCCTGGGATTGGACTGAGGAAGGAGAACAGGCTTACCGAGCTACAAAAAGGGCAATACAGCAAGTACAGGCTTTACAAGTGGCAGATCCCACCAAGCCTTTTCAATTAGATATACATATAACCCAAGAAGGTTTAGGATGGGGTTTGTGGCAGAGACAAGACTGATTCCAAACACCTGTAGGATTCTGGTCTCAGCTCTGGAAGGGCGCTGAAGGGCATTATTCCCTAATAGAAAAACAGTTAGCAGCTGTGTATTCTGCCTTGATAGCCACTGAAGCTATCACAGGAACTGCCAAAGTCCTAGTAAGGACTACGTACCCCATACTAGGTTGGCTGCACATGTGGGCAACCAACCCTAAAACGGACATAGCTCAGAGTCCCACTCTGTCTAAATGGTGAGCATATATAGAACGAAGAAGCACTCAGTCAACGAGTCCTCTGTCCAAAGAGTTGCAAACTGTGCTAGGACCAGTAGAGGTTGTGTAGGAAACTTTGACACAACCGTTACCCATGGAGGTGGAGGCTACACCTTTCCATGAGGGACAGGGACCTATCACAGAGCAAGCCTGGTATACAGATGGCTCTAGTATGGGACCCTCAGCATCGTGGACAGCTGTTGCCATCCAGCCCTTAACAGATACTATGTGGTATGAAAACAGCACAGGGCAAAGCAGTCAATAGGCTGAATTGAGAGCAGTATGGATGGTGATAAAAAATGAGCCTGGGCCATTAACCATCTGTACTGACAGCTGGGCTGTGTACAAAGGTTTAACCCTTTGGATTTCTACTTGGAAGTATCAATGGTGGATGGTAGGCTGCTGACCCCTGTGGGGACAAGCCATGCGGTAAGAGTTATGGGAATTATGACATGAGAAAGAAGTAACTCTTTTCCATGTCACAGGACACTTCCCCTTAGTCAGTCCAAGAAATGATGAAGCCGATGCCTTAGCTAAGGTAAGATGGCTGGAGAGAGCCCCAGCTACTGATGTAGCCCAGTGGTTACATCGACAAATGCAGCATGCTGGCAGCAATAACATATGGATGGCGGCTCAAAGATGGGCCTTGCCTAGGGGCCAGCCCGTGGCTCACTTGGGAGAGGGTGGTGCTGATAACACCAAGGCCACGGGTTCAGATCCCATATAGGGATGGCTGGTTAGCTCACTGGGTGAGTGTGGTGCTGACAACACCAAGTCAAGGGTTAAGATCCCCTTACCAGTCATCTTTAAAAAAAAAAGATGGGCCCTGCCTATAAAATGGGAAGACGTAGTGAATGCCTGTCATGCTTGTCCAGTCTGTGCTCAAGAGAGTCCACACCCCTGGTGGTGCCCCATACAGATGGGCAAATAACTCGAGGAAGGGTGCTCCTGACTTGATGGCAAGTGGACTTTGTCGGACCACTGCCAAGGAGAATTTCGGATTACATCTTCACTGTTACTGATACGGCTACTGGTCTTCTGTTTGTATGGCCTCGTAAGGCCACAGACCAGGTAAACCCAGTGAAGGCACTGAATAGCCTTACAGCCATGTATGGCCGGCCTGTAGTCATAGAGAGTGACAATGGAACCCACTTTACTGGACATGGGGTTCAGAGGTGGGCCTCCCAGTTGTCCATTCAGTGGAAGTTACATGTGCCATATCATCCTCAGGCAGCAGGAATGATTGAACAGTTGTCTTTTTTCGTGACCGGCAACGGATCGCAACCCTCAGTGTCGCGCCCGTACCGGACCGGGACCGGCAACGGGATCGCAACCCTCAGTGCTGCACCCGCGCCTCGCTCAGCCAGTGAGCGGGAACCGGTCTGTACGTGGGATCCGAACCCTCGGCGGGAGCGCCTCCGCACTTCCCAAGCGGCGCACTGTAGCAGTGCGCCACCGGGCCGGCCCCTTCACAGCTGTTGATAGGGCTACTGGTCTTTCTGTTTGTATGGCCTTGTAAGGCCCCAGACAAGGTAAACACTGTGAAGGCATTGAATAGCCTTACGGCCATGTATGGTCAGCCTGTAGTCATAGAGAGTGATAATGGAACCCACTTTACTGGACGTGGGGTTCAGAGGTGGGCTTCCCAGTTGTCTATTCAGTGGAAGTTACATGTACCGTATCATCCCCGGGCAGTGGGAATGATTGAATGGTATAATGGATTTTTTAAAAAGGGACTAAGGCTATCTGCCCAACCCCCATCCCTGAAGGTGTGGACACAGCAGTTAAGGCCGAAGGTCAGGATGCTAAATGAGAGACCCCGCAAAGGCAGGCCCCCTCCAGTGGAAGCTCTGCTGCACAGGGCTGCAGCACCTATACAGCTGCAAGTCACTACTAAAGATAAGCTTTTGACGCCAGAATATGGCAAGAATGGAAATATTCTCTTATCGGCCCCAACCTGTTAACAACAGGGACAGACAGTACAATGGGAATGGCCCTGGAGAATAGAAGCCCCCCATATATGCTGGGTAGGCCTAATAGGGCCTTGGGGAAAGGATGAGACGAAGGCTTGCAAGCTTCACCTTGGGTGACAAGTCCTGGCCTCCTCGAGTAAAGGTAACATGGCCTGGAACAAATAAGCACTCTATGCCAAAGGGCACATTTGTATTATCATTATGGCCAATTATGAGTTCCCTTATACTGTTACATGTAGAAGCTACAGATCCAACAGCGTTAGCGGATAAAGTATGGTATCATAAACCAGGTAAGATACCAATTCCTGCAACCATCCTTTCTCAGGATGGCAAACTGGCACGTATCTTATCAGAGTGGCTAGAACTCCCCCTATTGGTACCAATAACCCTTCTGTCTTTTCACCCCTAGTGTTCTGGCTGCAGGCACCACACCAGAGTCGACTGGGTACATACCTACATTCATGTGTACAATGTGTCAGCCTACTGAATATGCACTGAACTTCCCATGGAAAATCACACCAATGATGACTTCTTTTTTTTTTTTAAAAAGATGACCGGTAAGGGGATCTCAACCCTTGGCCTGGTGTTATCAGCACTTACTGAATATGCACTGAACTTCCCATGGAAAATCACACCAATGATGACTTCTTTTTTTTTTTAAAAAAGATGACCGGTAAGGGGATCTCAACCCTTGGCCTGGTGTTATCAGCACCGCACTCTACCGAGTGAGCCACGGGCCGGCCCCCAATGATGACTTCTAACCAGACATGCATGGCTAAAGGACAGAACTACAGGACAAGCCTTAAGGACAAGTCTTAAGGACAAGCCTTAAGGCATATTGAACAGACAATGGGTTATATGAATATAAGGGTCATTCATCCTCACTAAGGGAACATTGCAGAAGATTCTGAACATGTAGATTGTACGGTGAGGGACCCTGAAGGGGTGGATTGTGAGGAAAATAGAGTAGTTTAGTCAGGCCCCCTCACCTTGGGTCCAGCTGGGTGTGGTGCAGCACATTCTTTGTAAAGAGATTGTGTGGGAGTAGAGTTAGTGTGCATGCGTGCCCATGTATCTTTTGGCTTGTTGCTATTTTTAGTGTGCTCTTCAGAGTGTGAGGCAGCGGCTCTGAACTGCTGGTTGTTAGAGCTCACACCTAAAAATAAAGCCTATTGTTTCTTCACCCATTGCTCCAAGGACCTTTTCCTGTTACCTAGTTCGTAGACCTGTGTATGAAGGGTTTGTGACCCAGTCTGGACAACGGGCAAGAGGGGTCTGTGAGCCCTAGCCCTAGCTCTATGCCATAGATGCAGAACCCACAGATATAAAGGGTCAACAGTATTTATTATGGGTTCTGTTTCTCTGGAGAACCCTGACTAATAAAGAGTTCTCAAGGCTCAAAAGAAAATACACTAGAGAGTAGCTCAATGCCATAAGCAGAAATAAACAACATTGGTAAAGGTAGTGTATTAGTCCATTTTCTGTTACTTATAACAGAATACCTGAAACTGGGTAATTTATAAAGAAATGAAATTTGTTTCTTTCAGCTTTTGAGGCCAGGAAGTATAAGGTCAAGGGAGTGCATCTGGGATCCAGCCCTGAGGTGAGTAAGGCATTTCTGAATTGAGTAAGAAGTGAGAGAGCCTGGTAAAAGAGGTGTTTGTGGCATGGGCTCTGGATTAGTTGTTTTGCATATGAAAGGCACACTTGCAGGTGAGTCCTTTGCTATCTCTAGGAATTGGCTAACCTGGGGAAGGCTAGTGCCTACAGCATCAGGAAGGCCCCACATGTCAAAGTATCAAAATACAGGGGGAAAAAAGCCATGATTAATACAGATGCTTCCTCAAAATTAAAATAGGATTACCATAATATCCAGCAACTCCACTTTTGGGTATATATCCAAAAGAATTGAAAGCAAGGTCTTAAAGAGATATTGCAAACCTATGTACATACCAGCATTATTCATAACAGCCAAAAGGTAGCAGCAACCCAAGTGCTCATTAATTGATAGATGAATGGATAAACAAAATGTAATATAGACATACAATGGAATATTTTTCAGTCTTAACATGAAGGAAATTCCAACACATGCTACATCATGGATAAATCTAGAGGACACTATGCTAACTATGAAACGAGCCAGTGAAATGAGCCAGTCACAAAAAGACAAATACTGGGTGATTTTACTTGTATGAGGTACCTGGAGTAGTCAAAAGCATACAGACAGAAAGTAGAATGGTGGCTGCCACAGACTGGGGGAAGGAATGAAGTAGGGAATTGTTGCTTAATTGAGAGATCTTCAGTTTTGCAAGACGAAAAGAGCTCTGGAAATTGGCTGCACAACATGTAAATGTTTTTTTATTATTGTTATTATTTTTTTACATTCTATGATGTTGTTGCAGAACATTTGGGAGGGAGGGGGAGAGGGTAAAGGAGAAGGAAATGTGATGGAAGAAGGAGGAAGAAGAAAGGGTAGGATTGAGGACTGTGGCACCCCCACGTTCCCACAGGGGAGACTGGGGGTCTTCCAGTGGTGGCTTGGTCATTGCTGGGATGGGTGCAGATGTCAGGTGGGTGTGGTAAAAGCCCTTGCCTCCCACCACCCCAGCTTGGGAAGCCAGGGCCCTTCTTGCTGTGGCTTGGTGGTCATTGCTGGGCTGGCTGTGAGTGGGGGTGGGGGGGCATAGCCAAGGCCCTTGGCCCCCCACCACCCTGGCTTGGGAGAGCCCAGGACATTTCCTGTGGGAGCTCAGTGGTTATCACTGAGCTGGTTGCTCATGTTGGGGAGGTGTGACCAAGGCCCTTGGCCCCCCACTGCCCCAGCTTGGCAGAGCCCAGGGAGCTTCCCGTGGTGGCTCAGTGGTCATTGCTGGGGCAGTTGCGTTTGTCAGAGGGGCGTGACTGAGGCCCAAGGCCCCCACCCTCAGGACTGGTTGCAGGTGTCGGGGGGCATGGCTGAGGCCCCCGGCCCTCCCCCTTTTCTGGCTTGGTAGCCCATGGGACTTCCAGTCCTTCTAGGTGTTATAGGTGTTCTTTGGTGAAATGAGAATTTACTAGTTAATATCAAATTTTGTCTCTGGTTGTGGGTACTTTGATTTTTCTTTCAGTTCTGTGTTGGATTATTTGCTGTTCCCATCACTCAAACTCTCTGCTGGAAATAATTTGTTGTCCTTTGCTTACTTCTAAAATGGGGGAACTTCCTGTGGGGACCACAGTACTTGAGCCCTGTGGTTGAGCTAAATTGCTGCTTTGTTGCTGATTCCCTAGGGAAGGCTTTTTGTGCATCTCAGGTTTTAATGGTTGACTTTATAGGTACTTCTGGCTCTGGGAATCTGGGGCACCTGGGTTGTGTAGAAACTCTGATCTGGGCCTGAGTCTTTTCATCAAACTGCACCCCATGCAATTCCATATTCCTGATCAGTCTCCTATGAGTGGTCCTATGCTGATCAGGGGACAGATCAGCTGTCCTTCCTCTGCCCCAGTGTTCCCCTGGTGGGCCCATCTCCCCCATCACTTGTGCTCCAAACATTTCCCATGGGATGGGCCATGCTCTGGTCCTTTGTGATGACCCACCTGCCTCTGAGTGGCTCCTTTTTATGAGTTCTTGTGGCTCTTCAGACCTATGTGGGTCTACAGGAATCCTATTAGTGGTATAGCTGGCCTGAGGGCCACCATGGCCCTCTTCTCCCCTGCCACCTCCAAGCAACTTCATCCAAAGGGCACAACTGTGGCTTTTGCCAGCTCATGCTACATGCACTCAGCAGCTCCAGCCTGGAAGTGGCCAGGGCTTGAAACAGTCAGAGGGGTTTTTTCTTTCTCTCATTATGGCTTCTCCCACCTTCATGCTCTCTGTAGGTCTCTCCTCCTCTTCCCCTGAGCTCTAGCACCCCAGCTTGGCTGTTGTTGCTTTTTTATAATTCTAAACCGGTTGATTTGTGGGAGAGAGTGATGCTTGGGACCATCTATTCCGCCATCTTGACTGGAAGTTCATAAATGGTTTTTTTTTTTTTTTTTTTTTTGTCTTTTGTCTTTTTTCCGTGTCCGGCAACGGATCGCAACCCTCAGTGTTGCCCCCGGACCGGACCGGGGACCGGCAACGGGATTGCAACCCTCGGCGCCGCTCCCGTGCCTCGCTCAGCCAGTGAGCGGGAACCGGTCTGTATGTGGGATCCGAACCCTCGGGCGGGAGCGCCGCCGCGCTTCCCAAGCGGCGCACTTATCCAGTGCGCCACCGGGCTGGCCCCATAAATGTTTTTAATACCACTAAATTGTACACTTAAAAATGGTTAAAATGATAAATTTTATGTTATGTTTATTTTACCACACCATTAAAATTAAAAACCTCCTAAAATGGAAAAGCCCAGGAACAGATGGCTTCTGTTATGGGCTAAATTACATACCCTTAAAATTCATATGTTGAAGTCCTAACCCCCAGTGCCTATGACTATATTTGGACACGGTGTCTTTAACAAGGAAATTAAATTGAAAGGAGGTCATTAGGGTAGGTCTTTCATCCAATATGAACTGGTGTCCTCATAAGAACAGGAGTTTAGGATACAAACACACACAGAGGAAAGACCACGTAAGGACACAGGGAGAGAATGACCATCTACAAGCCAAAGAGAGATGCCTCTGAGGAAACCAATCCTGCCAAAACCTTGATCTCAGACTACTATCCTCCAGAATTGTGAGTAAATACGTTTCTATTGTTTAAGCCACCCAGTCTGTGGTATATTGTTCTGGCAGCATACCAAACTAAACAGCTTCACTGATGAATTAACACCAACTCTTCTCAAACTCTTCCCAAACTATTTAGAGAGAGGAAAAACTTACTAACTCACTTTATAAGCCAGCCAGAAAAGATCACAAGTCAAAGACATCACAAGCAAAGAAACTACAGACTAAAATCTCTTACGAATATTGTTGCAAAATTTTTCCAAAATATATTAACAAAGTGAATCCAATAGTATATAAAAATGATTATACATCATGATCAGATCGGATTTATCCCAGGAAGGCAAAGATGGTTCAATGGATGAAAATCAATCAGTGTAATACCCATATTATCAGAATGAAGAGAAAAACCCACCAGATCATCTCAAGCGATGCACAAAAACCATTTGACAAAATCGAACACCCTTTCATGATACACTTAACTAGCAATAAAATAAACTTCCTCAATCTGATAAAGGGTAGAAAGGAAAGCCCAGGGCCGGCCCGGTGGCGCACTGCTACAGTGCACCGCTTGGGAGCGCGGTGGCGCTCCCGCCGAGGGTTCGGATCCCACATGCAGACCGGTTCCCGCTCACTGGCTGAGCGAGGTGTGGGAGCAACACCGAGGGTTGCGATCCCGTTGCCGGTCCTGGTCCGGTACGGGCGCGACACTGAGGGTTGCGATCCATTGCCGGACACACAAAAAAAAAAAGACAGAAAAAAAAAAAAAAAAAGAAAGGAAAGCCCAAAGTTAACATCATATTCAGGGGTTAGAGACTGAAAGATTTCCCCGTAAGATCAAGAACAAGACATTTTTTTTTTTTTTTTTTTTTTAATACAGTGTGCCTCAAAAACATATTCTTTTTTTTTT
>NW_007726576.1:347281-364033 GCF_000696425.1 Galeopterus variegatus
AAAAAAAAAAAAAAAAAAAAAAAAAAAAAAAAAAAGAAAGGAAAGCCCAAAGTTAACATCATATTCAGTGGTTAGAGACTGAAAGATTTCCCCGTAAGATCAAGAACAAGACAAGAATGCCTGCTCTTGCATCCTAATACAGTGTGCCTCAAAAACATAAACATTGAATTACCATTTGATCCAGCTATTATTCCCTTAGGTATAAACCTAAGATAATTGAAAAAAGGTGTTCAAACAAATACTTGCACATGAATTTTTGAGGCAGCATGTTTCATGATAGTTAAAAGATGGAAATAAAATGCCCATTGATAGATGAATGAATAAACAAAATGTAGTATAGCCATATAGTGGAAAGAAATGGGGTACTGATACACACTACAACTTAGATAAATCTTGAAAACACTATGCTAAGTAAAAGACACCAGTTGCAAAATATCACATACCATGATTCCATTCATATCAATATCTATAATATGACAATCTATAAGGACAGAAAGTAGATTAGTGCTTGTCAGGGACAGAGGGAGAGAGAAATAGAGATGACTGCTTAATGGATACAGGGCTTCTTTTTGGAGAAGTATCTGAACTAGATATTGATGATGGTTGCCCACCATTGTGAACGTACTAACTACAACTGAGTTATACGCTTTAAAATGATTAAAATAATGGATTTTATCTTAATAAAAGTAATAATAAAAATAATAATAGATTTAATTGCCAAGTTTCCCCCTATGGTTACATTTTGCAAAAATATAGCTTAGTACCACAACCAAGATGTTGATGTATAATTACTTTTTCAGAATAGTTAAAAATGAACTCACGTGCTTTTTCATTAATAGTCCTTCAGCTCCCTGGAATCTGGACCACATTAATATGCTTTATTAGAATCAGAATGTCTGCACCAAAAAGTACTTTAGCAATCACCCTTTCTAAAACAGGTAAAATAGAGGTTGTACTTTCCCAAAGAAGTGAATGAGGAACTGAAACTCAAGTTTCTACTTCTTTCCCCCTAAACAAATAGCACCTCCTACATAAAAACGGTAGGTACTGCATAGCTAAAACTAAATCCACAATGGGATCCTTGTGATCACAATGTTTAGATAATATATGTACACATAAAATAATATCCAAACTGCCCTGCAGTAAACTCTACGTACTTGAGGACTGAGAGGGACATTCATTGCTCAAGAACACAGTGGATGTAGAGACTACTTTATTTCAAATAATATTTATTCATACTTGATATTTTTATTCATATTTAGCTCTTCATATGTAATTTTGGTATTTGTTATTAGGCAATGTTTTTCAGAATAGGTACCTAAAAGTCTGCGGTTATATTCTTGGACCTTCCAATCTGGCCCAACCTGCCTTTCTAGCCTCAACTCCTACTCCCCACAGACATGCTGAGCTTCAGCCACACCAAATCACTTATTTTTCTATCTCTGCACCTGTGCTCGTACATTTCTCTTTGTCTAACACTAATGCTTTCTCCCCCTTGCAGACAAAGTCCTTCACTCACGGCTCCCTCATGTGTCATCTCTTCTCAAGTTCTACAAGATCCCCTCAGAAGAGCTAATCATTTTATCTACAGTGCTTCCATAGCCATTTGATTATGTGTTTTTCTCTTTTAAACTCCTCTTGTTATTTTTGGTCATATATTTCAGATACTGTGAACCCTATGAAATGTTCTGTCCCATTGGTTTCAAACCAGTTTTCTTTTTTTTTTTTTTCCTTTTTGTCTTTTTTACTGACCGGTAACGGGATCGCAACCCTCGGTGTTGCGCCCATACCAGGGACGGGCAACGGGATCGCAACCCTCGGTGTTGCGCCCGCACCAGGCTCAGCCAGTGAGCGGGAACCGGTCTCCACATGGGATCCGAACCCTCAGTGGGAGCGCCGCTGCACTCCCAAGCGGCGCACTCTCCAGTGCGCCACCGGGCTGGCCCTCAAACCAGTTTTCAATCTGGTGTTATCTAAGGCATTAAACTCCAGAGTCCGGGTATTCTATGTTCAGCATCTGAGATGGCTCCTAAGCGCTATACAGATATGCTCAGCCTCTTCTCAAAATCCTCATGTTCTTCATATAAAAAGGACTCGGATTTCTCTATGATCAGGAATAAGACAACAATGTTTCTGATCTGAGAGAAGTGTTGGAGCCTTTCCCTATTGAACATGATGTTGGCTGTGGGTTTTTCATATGTGGCTTTTATTAAGTTCTGGTAGTTTCCTTATATGCCCAGTGTATTTTGTTTTTCTTATCATGGAAGGGCACTGAATTTTGTCAAATGCACTTTCTGCATCAATTGAGATAATCATGTGGTTTTTTGCCTAAGTTCTGTTAGTGCAGTGTAGTACATTCATTGACTTTCATGTGTTAAACCATTTTTACATTCCAGGAATAAATCTCACTTGGTCATGGTGTACCATCCTTTTAATGTGCTATTGAATCCTGTTTTGTAATACTTTGTTGAGAATTTTTGTATTAATATTCATCAGGGATATTGGTCTGTAGTTTTCTTCCTATGTATTGTCTTTGTCTGATAACAGAGTAATGCTGGCCTCATAAAATGAATGCAGAAGTATTTCCTCTTTTTCAGTTCTTTAGAAGAGTTCCGGAAGTGTTGATGTTTGTCAGTTCTTTGATAAATGTTTGCTAGAATTCACCAGGAAGCCATCTGGTTCTGAGCTTTTCTTTTTTGAAGGTTTTTAATTACTAATTCAATCTCCTTGACAGTCATAGGTGTGCTCAAGTTTTTTATTGCTTCATGAGTCATTCTTGGTAGGTTGTGTGTTTCTAGTAATTTACCCATTTCAGACATGTTATCCATTTAATTGGTGTAAAATTCTTCATAATATTCTCTTATAATTATTTTTATTTCTATAAAATTGGTTGTAATGTCATCTCTTTTGTTTCTGATTTTAGTTATTTGAGTCTTTTTTTTTTAATCAATGTAGCTAAAGGTTAATCAATTTTGTTGATGTTTTCAAAGAAACAACTCTTGGTTTCATTGATTTTTGCTACTGTTTTTCTGTTCTCTCTTTTGTTTATCTCTGCTCTAATCTCCTTCTACTAGCTTTGGTTTTAGTTGTTCTATTTTCCCCCTAGTTCCTTAACGTGTAAAGTTAACTCGGTTTGAGATCTTTCTACTTTTTTTTTTTTTTTTGTCTTTTTTTTTTTTTCGTGTCCGGCAACGGATCGCAACCCTCAGTGTCGCGCCCGTACTGGACCGGGACCGGCAATGGGATTGCAACCCTCGGTGTTGCTCCCATACCTCGCTCAGCCAGTGAGCGGGAACCGGTCTGTATGTGGGATCCGAACCCTCGGCGGGAGCGCCACCACGCTTCCCAAGCGGCGCACTGTAGCAGTGCGCCACCGGGCCGGCCTGATCTTTCTACATTTTTAATGTTAGCATGTACAGCTATAAATTTCCCATTAGCACTGCTTTCACTGCATTTCATAAGTTTTGCTTGTTGTGCTTTCATTTTGATTGTCTCAATACATTTTTTAATATCCCTTGTGTTTTCTTCCTTGTCTCATAAATTGTTCGTGTTATTTAATTTCATATATTTGTAGCTTTTCCAGTTTTCCTTCTTCTATTTCTTTTTCCATTCTATTGTGATCAGAAACAATACCTGGAATGATTTCAATATTTTTAGATTTATTAATACTTGTTTGTGGACTAAGATATGGTTTGTCTTTGGAGAATTTTCTATGTGCCCTTGAGAAAAATGTATATTCTGCTGTTATCAGGTGGAATGTTCTGTATATGTCTGTTAGGCCCAATTGTTGTATAGTATTGTTTGAACCTTCTGTCTCCTTCATGATTTTCTTTTTGGTTGTTCTAACCATTATTGAAAGTGGAGTATTAAAGTTTTCTGCTATTATTTAGACTTATTTCTGCCTTTAGTTCTATCATGTTACTTCATATATTTATGAGCTCTGACATTGGTGCATATATATTAATAATTGTCATAATTTTGTTGGTGAATTAACCATTTTATATGGTCCATTACACACATACACACACACAGAGTCATGAGTCACTTAGAGATGGGGATACATTATGAGAAATGTCTTGTTAGGCAATTTTGTCATTGCATGAACATCACAGAGTGCACCTACACAAACCTAGACTATATGGAGCCTGTTGGTCCTAGGCTACAAACCCATACAACATGTTACTGTATTAAATACTGTGAGACTAACATTGTACCTGTCCATCACTGACCAAAATGTTGTTTTACAGTGCATAGCTGTATAAATGTGTATATATATATATACACACACATATGTGTGTGTGTGTTTGTGTGTATGTGTATGGTCATTTTATATCTGTGTGTGTGTGTATATATATATATATATGCATTTACATATATATAATTATATTTTATGTATTCATATATGATGTCCTTCTTTGTCTCTTGTTAACAGTTTTTGACTTAAACTCTATTTCATCTGATAATAGTATAGCTGCCCCTGCTCTGTTTTGATTATTATTTGCATGGAATATCTTTTTCCATCTTTTTACTTTCATCATGTTCTTAGATTGAAAGTGAATCTCCTGTAGTCAGCATATATTTGTATCCTGTATTTTTATCCATTCTGCTAGCCTGTCTCTTTTGATTGCAGACTTTGATACATTTACATTTAAAGTAATTATTGATAGGGAAGGACTTATTATTGCCGTTTTCTTAATTGTTTTCTGTGTGTCTTATATCTTTTTTGTCTCTCACTTACTCCCACTCTTCTTTCCTTTGTGTTTAGTTGATTTTTCCCTACTTACTCCTACCCTGAATTCCTGGCAACCCCTATCACCATTCTTC
The DNA here is from genome assembly GCF_000696425.1 of Galeopterus variegatus. NCBI lineage: Eukaryota > Metazoa > Chordata > Mammalia > Dermoptera > Cynocephalidae > Galeopterus > Galeopterus variegatus. The sequence continues at coordinate 352,106 of NW_007726576.1, forward strand.
ATGTTTTCTGTCTGTATACATACGACTTCTCTATGTACCATATAAGAGTGGAGTTATACAATATTTGTCCTTTTGTGATTGGCTTATTTCACTTAGTATATTGTCTTCAAGATTCATCCATGTCGTAGCATGGATCAGAATTTTTTTTTAAGGCTGAATAATTGTCCATTGTATGTATATACCACTTTTTTTTCTTTAAAGATGACCAGTAAGGAAAGCGTAACCCTTGACTTGGTGTTGTCAGCACCATGCTCTCCCAAGTGAGCCATGAGTCAGCCCTGTATACCACATTTTGCTTATTGATTTATCCATCAATAGACAATTGGGTTAATTCCACATTTTAGCTATTGTGAATAATAACGCTACAGTGAACATAAGTGTAAAAATATCTCCTTTCTGTCCCTGCTTTAAATTCTCTTGGGTATGTACCTAGAAGTGGAATTTCTGAATCATATGGTAATTCAATTTTTAATTTTTTGAGGAACAGCCAAAGCTACTGTGCCATTTTACATTCCTACCATCAATGCACAAGAATTCCAATTTCTCCATATCCACACCAACACTTATTTTCTGTTTTATATATATTATATGTTTTGTATATATGTTCTTTATATATATATAAAATCTTTGTGGAAAAATAGAACTAAAAGATAATACCAATCTTTCCATGAACTTTGTGAAGTACCCTCAGATATATATATATAAAAAATAGCCATCCTAATGGGTTTGAGGTGGTATTGTGGTTTTGATTCAGCAATCTATTTTAAACTGAAACAAGTTGAATTAAATCACATACAAAAACTCTACTCCATTACAGCTCCACCACCCTCCACTTCATACTATTAAACTCAAATATTATGTTTTTTTCAGATATTATCTTTATGTATTTTGTATCCATTTCTGTTGACATAATTATTCTTTATGCTTTTGTTCTTTAAATGCTATAAAAGAATTTAAAGTGAAGTTCTGAACCCAAATTACAATAATACAGGTTTTTATGTTTGTTCATATATTTCACTGTACCAAAGAACTTTATATTTTTATCTGTCTTCAAGTTACTGTGCAGCATCCTTTTTTTTTTAGTGAGTCCACTTTTTTATGAGTTCAATTATATGAGCTTCCTAGACTAGGTGAATTCAGAGACAGAAATTAAAATAGAGGCTGTGGGAGGGGAAAAAAATGGAAAAAAAATTTCTTAATGGTTTTAGAATTTTTGTTTGGAATGGCAAAATATTTTAAAATGATGATGGTTATACAACAATGTGAATGTAATTAATACACTTAAAAATGGCTTAAATGAAAATTTTTATGTTAAATATACTTTACTATAATTTTAAAATTTGTCTCTATTTTTCAAATTGGTCAAAACCCAACTCTCACACAAATATTACTGAGTGCATGTCAAATTTTTATTTGAATCATTAATGAAGAAAAAACCCAGTAGAATAACAATGGTGATTCAGTTAAGATATGAGAAACCTGGATTTACATAAACAATGATAAAAAGAATGCAATAATATGACTGCTATTTTAAACACAAAATTGGTCACAGTCTTACTAGGAAATAAAATCATAATCTTTGGGGTGAAAGTCATTACTAAAAAGGAAAAAATGATCAGAAAAAAATGTATTAATCAGCTCAGTCTATCGTAATAGAATACCATACACTGGGTGGCTTTAACAATAGAAATTTATTTTCTCATAGTTCTGGAGGCTGGAAGTCCAAGATCAAGGTGCCATCAAGGTTGGTGCCTGTTGAAGCCACCGTTCCCGGCTTACAGATCATGCTCTTCCTGTGTCCTAAGATGGCCTCTTCTGTGTGCAGTGAAAAGAGAGAGATAGCTCTCTCATGTCTCTTTCTCTTCTTATGACACCAGTCCTATCAGATTAGGACCCCGCATTTACAACCTCACTTAACTTTTATTACCTCCGTTTATAGGCCCTATCTCCATATAGTCACAGTGGGTGTCACAGCTTCAACATATGAACTTGGAGGGGGGACACAATTCAGCCCATAATGCACACCTTACTTGTTTTCTACAAGTTAATCTCTAACTTTACAGAGTTGTAAAATACCTGGGTCGTAATCACTTATGAACAGTAAGTCGAACCAACTTATAGTCCCAAGAGCCTCAGGTTAATTTGTTAGAAAATGCTGTAGCAGGGCAGGCCCGGTGGTGCACTGCTACAGGGCGGCGCTCCCACCGAGGGTTCGGATCCCACATACAGACCGGTTCCCGCTCACTGGCTGAACGAGGTGTGGGCGCAACACGGAGGGTTGCAGTCCCGTTGCCGGTCCCGGTCCGGTACGGGCGCAACACTGAGGGTTGCGATCCGTTGCCAGACACGAAAAAAAAAAAAAAAAAAAGAAAATGCTGTAGCAGAATATTAAGATTATATAATAATCTTTTTTACTTTTTTTCTAAGTTTTAGAAAATTTCCTAAACAAAATAGATTATGGATATTCCTCCAGGAATTATTAATTAATTTTAATAACTATATAATCAATCTAGAGATAGATGTTCTACAAGTAATCTACCCATTCCCCAATTATGGCCATATAGGTTTTTTTCACAACTTTTTTTTACAAAAGCACTACAAATGATGTTGCCTTAATATCTTTGTATATATGTTTCTTCATACTGATGTCTCTATTTCTATAGCATAGAATCTCAGAAGCAGAGATATCTAAATCAAAGGAAATAGATAACTCTAATTTTACAGCTAATTACCATGCCCTTTTATGAGTTTTGACGGTTTGGTGTGTAGTCCTGTGTATATTTCTAATCCAGTTGGATCAAAACAATCCTACCAAAGTTGAAAAATACTGATACCCTGTGAGCTGTTGGCATCCCATGAGAAGATGACAAGTGTATTTCATGCCAAGAACTTAATGATAATGACTGCTCAAGTTCTGAATACAAAACACAAAAACAAAAACTGTATCTTTATTGGTTCAAAACCCACACAGAACTAGGATGAAAAAAACAAAAACCTTTGAATTGTCCCTACAACAAAACTACATGTTACAGCAATCCCACACACTACAAAACACGAGCAGGTAGCACCAAACCACCAAAAACTACAGGAGATAAATGGTATCAGAATCTGTGCAGGAAGAAGCAGAGGAAAGAAACAGAGCATGAGACATCTAAAAATTCCAAAATAACCAATAGACACTCATTGGCAAGCTCAGCAGGCTAATTTGAGAATAATATTTGAAATACCAGGTGTTTGCACAAGGCATCCTTAATAAGATAAGAGGAGGCTGGGATAGACTTCTGCATAAACTCTCAAAACTAACCAGCTAAATCTCTCTTACCATGAGTGTTGAAGATTTACGCAGTTCTCAAACAAAGGACACAAAGGAAAAAGAGCGTCAAGATAAAAACAGGGGGGACAAAGGAGACCTCACAAAGTATCTGCCATACAGTTTAACTCCTCATAAAAACAACAGAAGATGGCACTATAGAGCTGTAAAATTAGAAAGACAGTCTTAAATCACACCTCCCTTCTTACAGTTTGGGGAACTAACTTAAACTAAAAATAAATAACAGAAGAGGATCCAAGTTAAATCTCACACAAATAATAAAAAGAGAGAGAGAGAGAGAGAATTAGAAACCAGACAAGTTCTGTATTAGTCTTTATCTGTTGCTTATAACAAAATACACAGAACTGGGTGACTTATGAGAAAACAAAATTTATTGCTTACAGTTTCTGAGGCTGGGAAGTCCAAAGTCCATGGGACACATCTGGTGGTGGTGACAGTGACCCAAGTGTCTCACATTGCAAGATGGTGGAAGCAGACAGAGAGACACAGTCTCCTCTTCTTTTAAAGCCCTCAGGACCACGCCCCTGACCACCATTTTTAATCCATTCACTACTGCACGGTCCTACAATCTAATCACCTCTTCAAGGCTCCATCTTTCAATTACCATAATGGGATCTCCCATCCTCTTAACAGTCACAGTGGGGGCCAAATTTCTAATACATAAAACTTTGAGGACACAATTCAAGCTTCAGTGAGTTTTAGGGGATATATTCAATCCACTACAAGTTCTCTATAGAAAATATAAGGACACCAGACAGACATGTTTACAAAACAGAAGGAAAGGATAGCCTAATATTTCAAAACTAGTTAAAAGACACTTGAAATGATAAAAGAATTGACAAAACAACATAAATTGTGAGGATCCACAGGTACGAGTGATAAAAGAAAATTAGATTGTCACCAGATGTTCTTGACAGCGATAGTTTGTACCTGAAGAAAATAAATATGTTTGAGATAATCAAGGAAAAAATGTGAGCCAAGGATCTTATATCCAGTCAACTTAATTTTCAATTCTAAAGGATATAGAGAAACTGTCAACTACATGCAGAAATTCCAAGAATGTTGTTACTGTGAGTCCTTACTTCCAAATCCACGAGAAAATTACCTTTGGACAATAATGACTGGAGTGTCATTGACAGAAAGACAGATGGTGAGCATTGACTATATATTTACATGTAGAACCGAGAATATATTTTCTATACAAGGAATATATCTGGGATACAAGTCACAGTACTTAATGATTGTATGCCATAACAAAGTAGATACAAAACAACTATTAAAATGATGGTTAAAGGAGAACATAGGCAAACCCCTTTTGTAAAAAATTACTTTCATAATAATGGTGTTTTCAGTGTTATTCTTATTCTGAGTATGTTTTATGTGTAATATCGGATGTGGCATGTGAGTAATTGTATTATATTCCAATCATGTTATTTTATATTCTAATCGATGGTGTTTTCAGTGTTATTCTTATTCTGAGTATGTTTTATGTGTAATATCGGATGTGGCATATGAGTAATTGTATTATATTCCAATCATGTTATTTTATATTCTAATCATAATATTCTAATCATAATATTTTCACTGTGGGAAAAATATTTTCACTGTGGGAAAAATATTTTCACTGTGGGAAAAAGAAGACATGGATCTAAGATAGAACAGGTTAAGTAAACACTTGTGGTCCTGAATTTGAATTGATAGTAGGATAAATTCATGAGGTATTTCATCTTTGTGGGGAGGGAGTATAGATATAGATACAGATTTCTTAGCTCTGTCTATTGAAGAGAGAGAACGAGGTGACTGATCTCAGGTCTCAGGAAGAAAAGGCATGACATGTACGACATGAGCATGGAATGTCTTAGCACTCCAGATAGTGAGGACACATCGAACACTTTTGGGGTTGTGTTAAAAGTACTTGAAGGCCAATTGAAGAGGCTCCCACTTAACAAAGATAAGGCAATTTGAGCATGAAATAAAGAAAATAATTGCGAAAAACTAAAACACATCAGGTGTGTTTAAAATCATATGCTCATAAGGATATTTCCTGTAAAAAAGAATTGGTCACATTTGGTGTATCCAAGGGACCAACTCTTCACTTCAAAAACTTAAATATCAAAGTTAAAAGAGTATGGTTGAAAAGAAAAGAAAAAAACTTAAATAAAGGGAAAGAGTTGTTTATCCTGCTTTTCCTAAAAACTGCACCACTGAGTAATTAAATAGAAAAATTAGTAGTTTCTTGTTATAGAAATATTCCAACAAATAAATGAAGAAAGTGATGATATAATTTGAATATTGCCATTTTGCAACCTCTGATGAATAAATAATCTAAGCATTGAGCATCAATGGCTACTAAAAAGGCAAAAAGAGAGCCAATCTGACATTATGTGCCACTTTCTAAAAAACATGCCACCACCTATTAAGTAATTGTATTAGTCCTTTTCTGTTGCTTATAACAAAACACAGGGAAGTGGGTAATTTATAAGAAAACAAAACATATTGCTTACAGTTTGGGAGGCTTGGAAGTCCAAAGTCCAGGGAACACATCTGGTGAGGGTCTTCTTTGGTGGTGGCTTTACAACAACGCAGGAGTCTCACATGGCAGAAAATGGCAGAGTAGAGAGAGAGAGGCTCTCACGTGCTATCCTTTTAAAGCCCTGAGAACCACGCCCCTGACCACCATTATTAATTTATTCATTAGGGTCTTGTCCTCAGAATCTAATCACCTCTTCAAGGCTCCACCTTTCAATTACCATAATAGGATTTCCCACCCTCAACAGTTATGAGGATTAAGCTTCAGTGACTTTGGAGGGACATTCAATCCACTGCATTCTATCCCTGGTCCCCCCAAATCCATGTCCTTTTCACATACATTCATTTTGTCCCCAAAGTCTTGTTTCCACTCAAAAGTCTAGAGTTCAAAGTCCCATCTGTGAAATCTAAACAAGTTATCTACTGCCAAGATACAATAGTGAGACAAGAAAATAGGCCAAAAGAAAGGGGTAATAGGTGCTAAGCAAGTCCAAAACCCAGGTATTAAATCTCGAAGTTGACAAATCATGTACCTTGACGCCATGTTTAACGCCCTCTGCACACGGGTGTGGGAACTGGGTCCCCAAGTCCTCAGGCAGCTCTGCTTCTATGGCTTTCCTAGTCTGAGGCCATGTTTTAGCTCTTGCAGGCTGTAGCTCCACAAATCTGGGGTCTCCACAAATCTGAGGTCTCCATGGCAATCCTGCTGTCAAGGCTCCAGTAGACACGGCACTGATGGGATTTCTCTGCTGCAACTCTGAGCCCACATTTCTGCTTGGCATTACTCCAGTGAAAGCTTTCTACAGTGACTCCACCCCTGTGACAGGCTTTTCCATACATTCCTTGAAATTGGGGTGGAGGCTCCCAAGCCTCCTCAGCTCTGGCATTCTGTGAGCTTGCAAACTTAACAACATGTGGACACTGCCAGGGCTTCTACCTCGTATCTTTCATAGTTTCAGGTCCAGCCACACTGGCAGCCAATTTAGCCACAGCTAGAACAGCTAAAGCAGCTGGGGGGCTGGTACAGGAAGCAATTTCCTGAGTGCCCACAGAGGGCACCTCATACCTGTTCCCTGAGACCATTCTTCTCCCTAGACCTCTGGGCCTGTGATGGAAGGGTTGGCCACAGAGATTTCTGCAATGCCCTCAGGGCCTTTTTTCCCTTCTCTTGATAACCCCTTGCTTTTGTACTAATTTCCTTAGCAAATGGTCCTTGGGCTGAACCATTGCACTTGTCTCCTGAAAATGCTCTCTGCTTCTCTACCAAATGGTCAGGCTGCAAATTTTCTAAATCTTTATGCTCTGCTACCCTTTCAAATTCTGGCTTTATGTCATGTTTTTTTCACCATAACTCAGCGTAGGCTGTTACAAGTAGCCACACAGCTTCCTGAATGTTTTGCTGCTTAGGAATTTCTTCTGCCAAATACCTTGGGTCAGCACCTTTAAGTTCCACACTCCATGTTACTTTTAGGCATGAAGAAAATGCAGCTATATTCCTTGCCAGTTCATAGCAAGGGTGACCTTTGCCCCAGTTTCCATTAAGTCCCTTCTCATTTATATCTGAGATCTTCTCAGAATGGCTTTTACTGTCCATATTTCTATCAACATTCTGCTCACCACCATTTAACCAGTCCCTAAGAAGTTTCAAACTTTCCCTGGTTTTCTTGTCATCTAAACTCCCACCAGTAGCTAAGCTTTTTCTAGCCTGTACCTCCAAATTTTTCCAGCCTCTTCTCAACACCCAGGTCCAAAGCCACTTCCACATTTTCAAGTATTTGTTATAAGCAACGCCCCACTCCTGGTAGGAATTTTCTGTATTGGTTCATTACTATTGCTTATAACAAAATACGTGGAAGTGGGTAATTTATAAGAAAATGAAATTTATTGCTTACAGTTTGGGAGGCTGAGAAGTCCAAAGTCCAGGGAACAGATCTGGGGAGGCTCATCTTTGGTGGTGGCTTTACAACAATGCAGGAGTCTCACATGGCAGAAAATGGCAGAGCAGAGAGAGAGAGGCTCACACATGCTATCCTTTTAAAGTCCTCAGTAACATGCTGCTGACCACCATTGTTAATCCATTCATTAGGGCCTGGTCCTCAGAATCTAATCACCTCTTCAAGGCTCCACCTTTCATTTCCCATAATAGGATTTCCCGCCCTCAACAGTTACAAGGATTAAGCTTCAATGACTTTGGAGGCCATTCAATCTATGTCAGTAATCTGCCCCCCAAAATCACATTTGCATATGATTAAACAGCTAGACACAGTAACTAATTTGCAGGGAATTCAAAAGATAGAGGAAAATGTAAAAGAGAATGCAATCATCAAAATCAAAACTGAGTAAAATTCTGTAGACAAATTACCCAGTTTCTGCAACAAATAAATTGTGAACAACAGGGCTGGCTTCCTGGTTGTGCACTGGGGAGTGGAGCAGGACTTCACATGGGGAAGGGCTGCACTTGGTCTAATGCTATGCTGTCACTGTATTATGTAGCTTGTTGCTTTGCCTCCCATGGATTTGTCACTCTTTTTCCCCCGGGTGACAGAGCCACCAAAGATTACTCAAAGCCCATCTCTTTTGAGCAGTGAGAAGCCCCAGAAAGGGGATAATATCCCAGGACCCTTGAGCATGAGGCATCCTTCCATTTGGGAAACTAACCACGAATTGGGGTTATCTTCCTGCATTTATTCTCCAGACCAAGAAGTTACAGGAAGAGACATAGGTGGGATTTTGCTAAGTACAGTTTAACAAGTTTTACAATAGAAGCTGGTAACATTCAATAAAAACAAGTCAGATGACATTCTGTTAGGCAATTAAGTGATCTACTAACAAAGGCTTGATTTAGCAAACATTCCTTTTCCCTCCAGCAGCTTTTCAGTAACTTTACATATCAGTTAGTAACTTGTCTGTCTTTGAACAAGCAGCCTTGCTGTGTTACAATTCTTGTCTTGCAACAGAGACTCAATAGCCTGAGGAAAATTTCCTGTCTTTTGCCAAGTCAATATTTGAAACTGCGAGGCTTTGGAAAACCAGGCTCTGTGAATCCTTTACAGTAGCTTCTCTTGGCAAAGGGGTGACAGGGAAGAGATGGATATGGAACCTACAGATTAAAAAGACCTAAAATACATATTTCAAAACATAAATAAATAAAACAGTACTGAAAGCCCACTTTGTATAGACATTGCTGTGATCTTGGGGCTTTTAGGCAGCTGAGTTTCTGCTCTTAGTAATAGAGAGAAAAATAATGCAAACTGGAACCAGTCTTCATAATGGAAGACAGGAAAGTGAACAATGTCTGATATCTATCCTCAACCCCAACTTAGAAAACTGAAAAGGGATGCTATTTAAGTACACTTCAAACATCAAACAGAATTGTTGGTTTAAAAAAAAAATACATACCATGAGAATACTACAAGTATGGGCCGGGCTGGTGGCGCACTTGGTAGAGTGCGGCGCTTGGGAGTGCAGCAGCGCTCCCGCCAAGGGTTTGGATCCCATATAGAGACCGGTCCGCTCACTGGTTGAGCACGGTACGGGTGCGACACTGAGGGTTGCGATCCCATTACCAGTCATGAAAAAAAGACAAAAAGGAAAAAAAAAAAAAAAGAATACTACAAGTATACTCATGTTGAATCCATAAGGCCTAATATAAAAGAGAACTTCAAAAAGTTCAGAGAAAAATTTGTATTACCTTTTAATTCTATTTTTCCACGAACTTTTTGAAGTATCCTTGTACTGCTTCAGCACGTAGTAAGCACTAAATTGGAAAGACAAAAAAAGAAAAATAAAGAAAGAGACTTTTAAAGCTGCCATTGACCCAAACAAACAAAATAAACATAGCCAGGGCTTAGAAATTATTAGGAATGCCCGATATCCATTATCAGGGCAATTAAAGAATATCCTTCCAAAGAGGGCACTACCAAATTCCAGCCTTATTTTATACATGTTGTCTAATTCAGAGATATGCTTTGCACTTTTACTTTTTATTTATTTATTTATTTTTAAAGATGACCGGTAAGGGGATCTTAACCCTTGACTTGGTGTTGTCAGCACCACGCTCAGCCAGTGAGCGAACCGGACATCCCTACATGGGATCTGAACCAGGGGCCTTGGTGTTATCAGCACCGCACTCTCCCGAGTGAGCCACGGGCCGGCCCTGCTTTGCACTTTTAAAAAAGAATTATGGGGCCGGCCTGTGGCTCACTCAGGAGAGTGTGGTGCTGATAACACCAAGGCCACAGGTTCAGATCCCATGTAGGGATGGCTGGTTAGCTCACTGGGTGAGCGTGGTGCTGACAACACCAAGTCAACGGTTAAGATCCCCTTACTGGTCATCTTTTAAAAAAAAAAGAATTATGGTGAAATTCACATAACATAAAATTAGACACTTTAAAGTACAATTCAAGGACCAGCCTGTGGCTCACTTGGGAGAGTGTGGTGCTGATAAAACCAAGGCCATGTGTTTGGATCCTATATGGGGATGGTCGGTTAGCTCACTGGCTGAGCGTGGTGCTGACAATACCAAGTCAAGGGTTAAGATCCCCTTACCGGTCATCTTTTTAAAATAAATAAATAAATAAGTAAAATTCAGTTGACATTTAGTACACTCACAATGTTGTGGAATCACCACCTTTATCAAGTTCCAAAACATTTTCATTGTCCCAAAAGAAAGCTCAGTACCCATTAAACAGTCAATACCCATTCTTCACTCCTCTAGCCACTAGAAGCTACCCGTCTGCTTTCTGCCTCTGTGGATTTATCTCTTCTGGATATTTCATATAAATGGAACCATACAATATGTGACCTATTGTGTCTGGTTTCTTTCTCTTGGCATAATGGTTTGAGGTACATCCAAGTTGTAGCATGCATCAATACTTCATTCCTTTTGATAAACTAATAATATTTAATTATTTGTATGGACCACATTTTGTTTATTCATTCATCCATTGATAGATACATGTTGTTTCATGTATATATATTTCAAATTGGCGAACAGTTGTGAGTAAAAAGTATATATATATATATATATATATATTTGATTGAACACTAGTTTTCAGTTATGTTGGGCATAAACCCAGGAGTGAATCACTAAATCAAACAATAATTCAATGCTCATCTTTTTGAAGAACCACAAGTTTTCTGCAGTGGCTGCTCCATTTCATACACCCACCAGCAATGTGAATGTAAACTGGCACCACATTGTGGTTTTGATGCACATTTCTTAATGACTAACGATGTTGAGAATCTTTTCATGTGTTAGTTGGCTGTTTGTATATCTTCTTTGGAGACGTGTCTATTCATGTCTTTAACCCATTTTTAATTGAGTTCTTTGCCCTTTTGCTGTTGAGTTGTAAGAGTTCTTTATATATTTTGGATACTAGACCTTATCAGATATATTATTTGCAAATATTTTTCCCATTCTGAAAACTGTTCTTTCACTTTATTGATAATTCTATTTTATGCACAAATTTAAAAAATTTTGATGAAGTCCAGTTTATCTACATTTTCTTTCACTGTTCAACTTTTGGTGTTATATCTAAGAAACATAGGCAAATTCAAGGTTATGGAGATTTACCTCTATATTTTCATCTTTTATGTTTTATGGTTTTAGCTCTTATATCTAAGTCCTTAATCTACTTTGAGTTAATTTTTGTATATAAAATTTTTGTAAAAATGTACAAATTTAATTTTTTTCCATGTAGATATTCTGTTATCCTAGCACCATTTGTTTTGCTTTGTTTTGTTTTGGGTAGCTGGCTGGTACAGAGATCTGGACTCATGACCTTGGTGTTATAAGGCTGTGCTCTAACCCTAGCACCATTTGTTGAAGATACTATTCTTTCCCCAATTTGCCAGAACAATTATGCAAGTGGGCTGGCCCGGTGGCGCACTGGATAGTGCGCTGCTTGGGAAGCACGGCAGTGCTCCCACCTGAGGGTTCGGATCCCACATACAGACCGGCCGCTCACTGGCTGAGCGAGGTGCGGGGGCGACACTGAGGGTTGCGATCCGTTGCCGGACACGGAAAAAGACAAAAAAAAAAAAAAAAAAAAAAAAAAAAAAAAACC
>NW_007726576.1:364043-383372 GCF_000696425.1 Galeopterus variegatus
ACGAAAAAAAAAAAAAAAAAAAAAAAAAAAAAAAAAAGTAACAAGCCATTCAAATTGGAAAGGATTAAGTAAATTATCTTTTTACAGAATACATCTTATATGTAGGGAATCTAAAGATTCCTCAAAAACACTATTAAAACTCACAAATGAATTCAGCAAACTAGCAGGACAAAAAATCAACATGAAAAAATCAGTTGCAGGGCAGGCCAATTAGCTCACATGGGAGAGCATGGTGCTGATAACACCAAGGTCAAGGGTTCAGATCCCCACACTGGCCAACTGCCAAAAAAAAAAAAAAAAAATCAGTTGCATTTCTATATACTAACAATGAAAAATCTTAAAAGGAAATTAAGAAAACAATTCTATTTACAAGAGTATCAAAAAGAATAAATATGTAGGAATTAACTTAACCAGGGAAGCAAAAGAATTGTACAATGAAAACTACAAAAACTTTGCTGGAAGAAATTGAAGAAAACACAAATAAATGGAAAGACATTCCATGTTATTGAATTGGAAGACTTAATATTGTAAGATGTCTGTATTAGTCAGAGTTCTCCAGAGAAACAGAACTCATAGTATATACATAGATATTTAAGGGAAGATTTATTATGGGAATTGGCTCACCTGACTATGGAGGCTGAGGAGTCACAAAATATGCTGTCTACAAGCTGGAGAATCAGGAAAGCTGGTGATGTAATTTAGTCCAAGTTCATAGTCCTGAGAACTTGGGGGTGGGGAGGGAGCTGCTGGGTGAGCCCTGGAGTCTGAAGGCCCAAGAACCAGGTGCTCCAATGTCCAAGGACAGGAGAAAATGTATGTCCCAGCTCCTGGAGAGAAAGAGAGAGAGAGGATATGCCCTTTCTCCATCTTTTTGTTCTATTCAGGCCCTCTACAAATTGGAGGATGCTTATCGACATTGGTGAGGGTGGATCTTTACTCAGTCTACTGATTCAAATGCTAATCTCTTCCAGAAACACTCTCACAGACACACCCAGGAATGTTTTACCAGCTATCTGGGCATCTCTTAGTCCAACTTACTAGGTTACTAATAACCAAAAGGAGTAAGCATCAAGCACACCAACCGGGGAGCTCATGACACATTAATTTGTTTACACATAAAATTAGCCACCACAATGTCAATACTACTCAAAGCAATCTACAGATTTCAAACAATCTCTATCAAAATCCCAATGACATTTTTTGCAGAAATAGAACAACTCGTCTTAAAATTTATATGAAATTTCAAGAGATCTTTTTTTTTTTTTTTTTGGCAGCTGGCTGGTATGGGGAACTGAACCCTTGACCTTGGTGTTAACAAGGCTGCACTCTAACCAACTGAGCTAACCTGCCAGCCCATCAAGGGATCCTGAATAACCAAAACAATCTTAAGAAAGAAGAACAAAAAGGGCCGGCCCGTGGCTCACTCGGGAGAGTGCGGTGCTGAGAAAGAACAAAGTTGAAAGACTTGCACTTTCTGGTTTCAAAACTTACTACAAAACTACAGTAATCAAAAAAGTGTGATACCATCATTAAGAGAGACATATAAATGAATGGAACAAAATAGAGAACCCAGAAGTAAACCCTTGTGTATATGTCAAATGATTTTCAACAAGGGTACAAGACCATTCAATGGGGAAAGGACAGTCTTTAAGACAAATAGTGCTTGGGAAAACTGGATATTCACATGCAGAATAATGAAGTTGGACCCTTACTTTACACCGTATACAAAAATGAAGTCAAAGTGGATCAAAGATCTAAATGTAAGAGCTAAAACTATGAAACTCTTAGAAGAAAACATAGGGGGAAAGCTTCATGACATTGAATTTGACAATAATTTCTTGGATATGACACCAAAGGCACACTTAACATATAGTCAAGTAGACAAATTGGACTTTATGATAATTAAAAACTTTTCTGCATGAAAAGACACTATCAATAAAGTAAAAAGGCAACCCATAGAACAGGAGAAAATATCTGCAAAATACATATCTGTAAGGGATTAATAACCAGAATATCTAGAGAACTCCTAAAATTCAACAACAAAAACAAGCAACCCAATTCAAAAATGAGCAATGGAGTTGAATAGACATTTCTCAAAAAAAGACATACAAATGGACAATAAACACATGAAAATATGCTCAACATCACTAATTATCAGAGAAATGAAAATCAAAATCACAATGAGATACCATCTCACACTCATTAGGATGGCTACTATCAAAAAAACCAGGAAGTAATGAGTGTTGTCAAGGATGGGGAGAAACTGAAACCCTTGTGCAATTCTAGTGGGAATGTAAAATGGTGAAGACACTGTGGAAAACAGTAGATCTGTTCCTCAAAAGATTCAAAATATAATTATCATATAATCCAGTGATTCCTCTTGTGTATATGCCCAGAAGTACTAAAAACAGGGTCTGGAAGAGATATTTGTGCACCAATGTCCATAGCAGCATGATTCACAATAGCTAAAATGGGCAAGCAACCCAAGTGTCCATCAGTGGATTAATGGATAAGCAAAATGTGATATATACATACAATGGAATATTAGTCTTAAAAAGGAAGGAAATTCTGACATATGCTACAACATGGATGAACCTTGAGGACATTATGCTTAGTGAAATAAGACACAAAATACCCCACTTACACAGAGAACCTAGAGTAGTCAAATTCATACAGACAGAAAGTAGAATGATGGTTGCCATGTGTTGGGGAGAGGAGAAATAGGGAACTATTGTTTAATAGGTATAGAGTTTCAGTTTTTCAAGGTAAGAAGACTTCTGAATACGGATGATGGTGATGGTTGCACAACAATGTGAATTACTTAATATCACTGAACTGTACACTTAAAAATAGTTACGATAAGGGCCAAGCCCATGGCGCACTTGGGAGAGTGCAGCGCTGGGAGCGCAGCAGCACTCCCGCTGTGGGTTCGGATCCTATATAGGGATGACCGGTGCGCTCACAGCACTCACTGGCTGAGCATGGTGCCGCTGGTCTCAGAAAGGACAAAAAAAAAAAAAAAAAGTTACGATAAGTTTTATGTTATTTGTATTTTATCATAATTTTTTTAAGGTTATTTATTTATTTGTTTGTTTGTTTATTTATTTATTTTTAAAGATGACCAGTAAGGGGATCTTAACCTTTGACTTGGTGTTGTCAGCACCACGCTCTCCCAAGTGAGCTAACCTGCCATCCCTATATAGGGATCCCACGGCCTTGGTGTTATCAGCAACACACTCTCCCAAGTGAGCCACGGGCTGGCCCTTAAAAGGTTTTTCAAGAAAAAAAAAGCACACTGGAGCCAACTTTAAATGGTTCTCACTAGATGTAATAGGCTGGATAATGGCCCCCAACAATATCAGGTTCTGATCTCTGGAATCTGTAAATGTTACTTTACATGGCAAAGATTTGCAAATGTTGTTAAGTTAAGGATCCTGAATTAGGAAGAGTGTGAGATAATCAAGGTGGGAAGAAAGGGATCCTTTCAAGGGTCAACAACCAAGCTTCAAAGCTGCGAAAGGCTTTGAAGACCAACTAGCCCAACCCACCATCCATCTTTTATCACCACTGAGAAATGTGATCGTGGAGAGGGTAAGCCATTGCCAAGGCACTCACAGCATATTTGGGCCAGTAGTCTTGGTCCATGCAACAACCAAGTTTGGTTTTTATTGAGCCCCTACTGGGTGCCAGGCACTGGGCTGAGTGTGGGAGACCCAAATGAGTAAGATGTGGGCCCAGCCATATCTTCCTGCCTCCCTAATAGCAACAGGACTCAGAGACTCTCTGCAGCTGGAGTGGAAAGGATGGCTCAGACAGGAAGAAGGCTCTGAGGTGGTGGTTCTCAAATCAGAGAGGGCAACAGAATCACCAGAGGAACATGTTTAAAATCAAGCTCTGTCTGCAGAACCAGTCAGCTGAGCCCTTTGAAACTGCCAGTGTCACAAGAGAAAGGCTGAGGGGCGCTCCCAGATGGGAGGAGACTACAGAGACAGCGCAAGTACATGCAATGGTGTTTCTGAACCAGGTCCTGGATTGGGAGGGAGAATTGCTGTGGAGAAAATAGGATAATTTAGTCAGGCTCCCTTGGCTCAGGTCGACTTGGGGGTCGAGCAGCACATTTCTTATAAACAAGTTATGTGTGCATGGAGGTAGTGCGCATGTGCGCCAATGTATCTTTTTAGTTTTGCTGCTATTGCATGTTCTTGAGTTTGTGAAGCAGAGCTGGCCGGCAGAGCTTGCATCTAAAAATAGAACATGTTTACTCTGCTGGCAGCTGCTCAGTTTTTCTTTGGACTTTGCTGGTAGCAGTTGAGTTTCAGACTTTCTCCTTTGGACTGTTTAGTTCCTAGACGTGCTGAATAAAGACTATTCCGTCTTCAACCAAGGCTCCAAGGACCTTTTTGCCAGTTACCTAGCTCATAGACCTGTGTGTGAAGGGTTTGTGAACGGGCTTGAGGGGGTCTGTGAGCTTCAGACCCTAGCCCTAGCTCAACAATTGCCATAATGGAAAATACGGGGACCATTGATAAAATCTGAATACTAGATGATACTGTAACAGTGGAATTTGATACTTGTTCTGTAATTATGAAAGAGAACACTCTTATTCTTTAATAGTTACTGAAGGATTTAAAGGTAAAGAGACATTACGTCTGCAACTATCTCCAATCATTCTAGCAAAAACCAAATATGTGCATATCGAAGGGAGTGATAAAGCAGATGTAGCAAAATGTTAGCAGTGAATCTGAGTGAAAAGGTATACAGAATTCTTTGTATTATTTTAAATATAACTCTTCATAAGTTTGAAATTATTTCAAAGTAAAAAATGCTACCTTAAAAAACATGTGGGGGCCGGCCTGTGGCTCACTTGGGAGAGCGTGGTGCTGACAACACCAAGTCAAGGGTTAAGATCCTCTTACCAGTCATCTTTTTTTTTTTTCCTTTTTGTCTTTTTTCGTGCCCGGCAACGGATCGCAACCCTCAGTGTCGCGCCCGTACCGGACCGGGACCGGCTACGGGATCGCAACCCTCGGTGTTGCTCCCGCGCCTCGCTCAGCCAGTGAGCGGCTGGTCTGTATGTGGGATCCGAACCCTCGGCGGGAGTGCCACCGCGCTTCCCAAGCGGCGCACTGTAGCAGTGCACCACCAGGCCGGCCCCGTTACCAGTCATCTTTAAAAAAAAAAAATCTGGGTTTGTTATGTTTTTGGAGATAAAGTTTTGACAACAGCTTTTCTTTAATAGTTTAAAAAAATATTCATATTTCCTATTTCTTCTTGGGTTGATTTTGGTAATTCTTATTTTTCTAAGCAATTGCCTATTTTGTGTGAGATTGCAAATTTGTTGGCATAAAATTGTTCATACAGTTTTCTTTATAAAAATCTGCTATCGCTATGTTCTATTTAGTATTCCTAATGCTATTTATTCATGTAGTCTCTATGGTGTCATGACTAATATTGCCAGTGACTTGTCTATTTTATTGATCTTTTCAAGTAATTTTTGTTCATTTTATCCTTTCTTTGTCTCTGAATATTTTCCTGTTACATTCTTCCAATTTATTATGTTGTCCTTTTTCCAACTCTAAGTTTAAAATGTGACCCATCAATTTTCAGTTTTACTTTTTATCTGGAAAGGCAATAACATCCACATTTCTTGGTGTGAACTGCTTTAGCTTCATACCACAAAATTTCAAATATGTTACTTTTATCTTTGTTCTGTTCTAAATTTTTATAATTTTCATTATAATTTCTCCTTTGACCATGAATTTTTGTGAAGTCCATATTTAAATTTATAAATGTGTGAGTACTGTTTTAGTTCATTTTGTGTTCCTATAACAGAATTACCTGAGACTGAGTAATTTAGAAAGAAGAGAGGCTTATTTGGCTTACAATTCTGGGACAGCTGCATCTGGCACGGGCCTCATGGCGGAAAGTGGCAGGGAGCCGGTGGGTACAAGCAGATCACATGGCGAGAGGAAGCAAGAGAGAGAGGGGAGGTGCCAGGGTCTTTTAAACAATCAGCTCTCGCGGGAACTGGTACAGCGAGAACTCACTCATTACTCCCTCCACCCCCAGGGAGAGCATTAATCCATTCATGAGGGATCCGCCCCCACGACTCAATCAGTTTCCAACACTGCCACTTTGGAGGACAAATTTCCATGAGTTTTGGAGGGGACAACACATCCAAACTCCATCAAGTACATTTAAAATTTTCTACACATACACATTTTTAAGTTTCTCCGGATACTACTCTCTGATTTTTCATTATTGACTTTTCTTTTTTGTGCATTGTGGTCAGGCAATGCAGTCTGTATAGGATCCATTCTTTAATATTTGTTTAGAAATCCCTTATGATCCAGTTGGTGGTCAATTTGTGTAAATGTTCCACATATGATTGATAGAAAATAGTCATTCTCTCATTTTTGGTGCAGATTAACCTTTTAAATTCACTGTAAATTAAAACCATAAATGGGCTAAACAAATTTTTTTCTGCTTGATTTTATGAAAGTGTGGCATAATTGTGGATTTTTCCATTTCTCCATATAGTTATGAATGATTTTATATGTGTTTATAATTGTATAACTGATAGCCTTTTCTGGTTAATTGTACCTTTTATCAATAAGTAATCTTCCTTTTGCCTACTAATGCATTTCACTGTAATATCTATTTTATATATTACTGTTGCTTCACTAATTTTCTTTTGCTTAATATTTTTCTAGTATACTTTTACCTCTTTACTTTCTGTGTTATTATGATTTGGAGATCTCATAAATAGCACATTGTCATCATTTTAATAAATCTAGTCTTCAAGTATTTCTCTTTCAATAGACAAGCATAATGTCTATTTATATTTATAGTCATTGAAATTATTCATATTTTGGCATCCATTTTTAGCATTTTATTTTGTGTTTTCTATTTACAGTACAATTTTTTTTTCTTTGCTTGTGTTTTTTCTCCTTTTGGCTTGTGACAACTTTAACGTATATCCACCAAATCCTCTGTACTCATCCATTTAATTTGTGATGTCTCATTCCCCTCTCCTTGACTGTGGGGTACACTTAGAGACTTGTTTGTTGTGACTTGAATAGAGCAGCAATGACAGTGTCTGGAGACAGAACTGAGGCCTCATGCTAACAGCCATGCGGGTACAGTGGGGGTTACCGTGGACCCACCAGCCCCTGTCCAGCTTTCCTGCACCTGCAGCCCTGGTCTGCATGTGGATTGTGGCCTCATGAGACACCAAGTCAGGGCCACCCAGCTGAGCTTCTTCCAAATTCCCAACTCTCGGTAACTGAGAGATAATAAATATTTGTTGCTTTAAGTCACTAAGTTTTGAGGTGATTTGTTATGCAGTAATAGACAACTGTTGTGCTGCAATGATTCAAGTTTTCCTTATTCCATCACCACCAATTTTTGTATTCTTTTAGCAGCTGTGCTTCCATTTTTAACATACATACTCAATTAAAAAATATCTAGTTAAATTATATACAAAGGGTCTTCAAAAAGTTCATGAAAAGATTCACACTTTTACTTCTGTTTTTCCACAAACTTTTTGAAGTGCTCTCATATATACCCTCCTCTTGAAAAATATAAGAACTTCAGAATATCTTAACTCTAATTTATTTTTCCTATATTCCATGTTAATGTTTTATGTACTTATAAAATTAAAGTTACAAAAGCAATCCCTGAAAATACAATGAAACAAGTAAAACGTGTATTCAGTTGGCAGCATAGCCACCTACAGGAAACACCATGTAACTTTACACACGTTAATTTACTGTGCATGCTAAGTTGAAATTTCCCTAAAGAAAAGGTAACTACACACTAATTTTATTTTATTTTTTGGTGGCTGGCCAGGACAGGGATCTGAACCCGCGACCTTGGTGTTACAAGGCTGCGCTCTAATCACCTGAGTTAACCAGACAGTAATTTCGGTGCACTAATTTTAAACTATTTTCAGTAATCATATTGTGGGTGGTATTGATGTATTGTTATTCTGTGATAGTTGTGTCGACGTGTAGGGTAAATCAGGTAAGAATTATGTTTCTGTCTTTGGGAACTGGGATTTGGGGCATGAGACGAAGGAAATAAAAATGTAAGATCAATGAGATTAAGTAAAAACCCTGTGGCTCAATATGAACTCATGATATGTTTCTAATGTAATGTATCATTCCTAGCTCTGACCACTGAAAAGCCTATAAACAAGGACCTATTTAGTAGTGATAAACACACTAGCGCCTGGATTATGGTCCCCAACAACTATGTCCTACTAAACAAAAACTTTGGAGAAATGACTGATTTAAGTATGGGGCAGGAAATGTAGGCAATGAACATGGAATGTCTTAAGAAAGTAAGGAGATAGGAAAGGCGATTCAGATCATATCAAAAGGGCTGGACAGTTAATAGGTAGTTAGAGCATGGTGCTGGTAACACCAACGTGTAGGGTTTGATCCCCATACCAGCCAACCACCAAAAAAAAAAAAAAAAAAAGACTCAGGAGCAAAGTTGAAAAGACAAGCATGAAACATGATGACCATCAATAGGATGATAACTAGACTGGATTAAAAGCTATCATATGTTTCAATCCCTGGGTTGCACTTGTAAAAAAATTTTCATTGCTCTGAAGGATACTTGTAAAACAACTCATTATCTTAAAAACTTGTAAAGAGAAATAATCAAGACTTAATCTTCTATGGAAACTGTATCTCCAAATAACCAGATTACTGATAAGAAATTTCTCTTTATATAAATATTCCAGCTAATGAATTATTTTTAAAAGATTATAAACTATAACAAGTGGGTAGGGAAGAATTAACTTCACCCTAAGAGGGGTCTTTGCCCTCTAGGCCTACTGGATACAGGATCTTTGTTTGCCTGGGGCACTGTCCACTGGACAGTCTAAACAATGTGGTTTGTGATGGGGGCTTGACCATGCCATATCAGTTCCTACCTCTAAGAGAAATGGAGACTGAAGGTATAAGTCTGACCTCAAGAAGGGGCTAGAGACTAAAGGTCAGCCATGTGGGTTGTATATGATTAATACCCAATAAAAACTCTGGATGCCAAAAGTTCAGTGAGCTTTCCTGGTTGGCAACACATTGGGCACAGTGCCACACATCATGGCTGGGGAGGTAGTGCCCCCCAGGTCTCTACGGGGAGAGGACAACCTGAACTACTGTGTTTGGACTGAATCTGCCCTGTGTGTCTCTTCTTTTGGCTAATTTTAACCTGTATCCTCTCCTTGTAATAAACAGGAGTATAACACCTTTCAGTGACATTTGTGAGTCCTTCAGCATATTATCGAACCTGAGGGTGGTTTTGGGACACCCCCCACAAACCTGCAATTTGGGTCAGAAGTGAGGACGGTTCTTGTAGGTAGTTGTAGTTTGCTTACTCCTTGCACGAGGGGGTTGGAGTAAGAACTAGTAAGGGACTAGCTAGTAAGAAGTGAAGGAAACTCTAGAAAATTTAGGAATAATAGACATTAAGACTAGCTACCACCCTTAGGGCTAAGATAGCATGCCCAAGAAAGACACCCCTCTGCCAGGGTAAGAGTCAGATTTGTCGGACAGGGCATGACCATAACCCACAGAATGGCAGGGAAATCACTGTGGTGCAGCACCGCAGAACTTTCTGGAAATACACCCACTGGAACTTACTAGAAAGCCTGTGTGGTGCCAGTGGAAGTTCCTGAAACCTGTTGTATTAGTCAATTTCTGTTGCTTATAACAAAATACCTGGAACTGGGTGATTTATAAAGAAAAACAAAATTTATTGCTTACAATTTCTGATGCTGGAAAGTCCAAAGTCCATTTGGTAGTGGTGACAGTGATCCAGGGGTCTCACATTGCAAGACGGTGGGAGCAGAGAGAGAGGAAGACAGCCTCTCCTCTTCTTTTAAAGCCCTCAGAACCACACCATTTTTAACCCATTCACTACTGCATGGTCCTACAAACAATCACCTCTTCAAGGCTCCACCTTTCACTTATCATAATAGAATTTCCCACCCTTTTAACACACACCTGGGGGACTAGGTTTCTAATACATAAAACTTGGAGGATACAATTCAAGCTTCAGTGAGTTCTGGGGGGACATAATTCAATCCACTACACCTATCCTCTGGAACTTTCTGGAAATTCACCCTTTACAGTGCTGGGGAAAGTTGTTAATGGGGCGGTGTCTCACCAAAGGCACTCCACTACAAAACCTCCTGGATGGGTGAGTTCCCAGGGAAGTCACCGACTGCGGGTGCTGCTGGCCATCGTCCATGGCAGGAGCTAGGCCCTGCAAAAGTTTGGAGCACAGCAGGGGCCTGGTGAGCAAACTGCACCAGGAAGCAAAACATTTTCTACCCACAGTATACTCTCTAGTACTCTCTACTGACAAAACCAAACATCGCACCATCTGGGCAAGTAAAAATATTTAAAGAACCCAGATCCATTTTCACAGAGTAGGAAAATAAAAAGTGAATTTAGAGCTGAGAGGCAATAAATCAATAACTGACACAGGTAGTATTAGCCTGGTCCGTCCCCTGGAAACTTCTCCATCAACATTTACCTAGTGGCTTTGTCTTCCATTGTTGCTAGACTGCCTACATCACTGCCAGGTTCCTTTATTTCAATAGGGGCTACCTTAATCTCAACTCTCTGCAAATTAAATAATTCTTATTATTCTTTTATTTATATAGACCATGATTATTTCATTTTTTAGCATATACATAAATGTTTTTGTTTACCATTCCTTCCTGAATCCTACTCTTTGGTTCTTATTTAAAATTCTTGTTTATCGAAAATTCCTGTTTATTCCTGTTTATCTCGTTTCTTCCAGTGATGGCCTGTGAGAAGAAAGATCCCTCAGACTCTGTCCTAGAAAGCATTTATTTGCTCTCACTCTTGAAGGATCACTTAACTAGGTACAGAAATCAAAGTTGACAATTGTTTTCCCTTAACATGTTAAATATACTATTGCCTTACATTCAATAAGTTGTACCTAATGAGTTTATGATTCTAATTCAACTTTTTGTATAAACACTTTAATTTCACTGTTTAAAATTTTTCTTATTTTAGATATTCTGCCATTTTATCATGATTGACTAGGTGAGGATTTGTTTTTAATTATTCTGTTCAAAACTAAGCATGCTTTTTCAGTCTAGAGTTACATATTTTTCTTTAACTGTGGAAAGTTTGGAACTACTGTCTTTTTCAATATTGCCTTCCCCAATTCTAATTTTTCCCGCAGAACTCCTAATAGATACATCTCAAAAATTCTCTTTTTTTTTTTTTTTTTTTAAAAAGATGACCGGTAAGGGGATCTTAACCCTTGACTTGGTGTTGTCAGCACCACGCTCACCCAGTGAGCCAACCGGCCATCCCTATATGGGATCCAAACCCGTGGCCTTAGTGTTATCAGCACCGCACTCTACCGAGTGAGCCACGGGCCGGCCCTCAAAAATTCTCTTTTTATGCACTGCCCTTAACCATCTTTTAAGTTTTTAATTTTTATCAGGTCCCCATACCAGCCAGCCATCAAAAAAATATATAAATATCTAATTTTTATTATAACATTTCAATATTTTATTATGAAAATTTTCAATTGGTAAAAGTATAGTAGTATAATGAATCTCTATACTCACTAACCAGATTTTAAATTTATCACAACTTTTCTAATCTTGCTGCATCTATAACTTTTTATTTTTTTATCTGTGAAAAATTTAAAAATAAATTCAGATTTATTCTTTAAATAAATAAATAATAAATTCAGGTACTCTCAGATTTCAGAATCTGAAATAGAGATATTTCAGAACGTACCTCTCAAAAATAATGATCTTTTCTTACATATCTATATCACTATCACACATAACAAAATTTAAAATAATTCATTTATATTATCAATTATCCTATGTATATTCAAATTTCCCCAATTGTCTCAATGTCTTTTTTTTTTCCATTTGGTTTGTTGGAGTCAGGATCCATCAAGGTCTGCACATTGAATCTGATTGCCATGTTTGTAAGTTTTTATTTATCTATTTTTTTTTTAAAAGATGACCGGTAAGGGGATCTTAACCCTTGACTTGGTGTTGTCAGCACTACACTCTCCCAAGTGAGCCACGAGCTGGCCCTGTGTTTGTAAATTTTTAATATTCAGCTCCCACATTTTTTTTTTTTGCATAAAAGATCCATATCATTAGATTAACAGTACATCCTATTTTTTGGATGTGTTTTTCTGTTTCTTGATCCTGTTATTTAACTTGTTCCTTGAGCTCAATATTTTCTATAATAGCTAGTAATTGGCTCTACAAGTTTGCTAATAGTTAAACTATTTTCACAAAACCATTCCATACGTAGTACTGTTTATATATATATATATTTTTTTTACATGGCTGGCTGGTACAAGGATCCAAACACATGACCTTAGTTTTATAAGGCTGTGCTCTAACCAACTGAGCTAACTGGCCAGACTTTACCTCATTTTTAATTATCAGTAGGAAGCACATAATATCCCACTGTTAGGAATTTGATGATAGCATGATCCCTCTGTTTTAAAGTCACCATCAAACTTTCACTTAATTGTTTTTTTCCACTGGGCCTTTTTTCTTTTGGGGGGGCCTTGATCAATTATTTAATTAGAATTTGCCAAATGAGAATGTCTTTCAGTTGTTATTTCCATTTTTTTCTTTCTGTATATTTGTTATTTCTCTCTCTTTTAATAGTCTTGCCAGAGGTCTGTTTATGTTATTAATTTTTTCAAAGAATATGCTTTTGATTTTAATTCTGGCATTTCTTCCATATTTGCTATTTGGATTTCTTCAGTAAAAACAAAATGTCCATCATTAACTAAGTTTATTTGGTTTCTTGTAAATATAGTTCATTTAAACAAAAAGGCAAGATAAATTCTTAATTCTTTTTCTTGCCAATTTGCAGGGTAAGGAGTTGTAGCCTCAGTCATTTCCAAAGATGACCAATAGCTTTTACTTAATTTCTTTTATTTTATATTGTATCTATTTTACAGTAAAAATTGTGGCTCTAACATCATCAAAATAATTGCATATTTACTTTATCTTTAAATCTATTAAACAAATTCAATAACAATTCCTTAGTCACATCTAGTAATAAGACTAGTGAATGAGGTTTAAGAAAGATGAACTCCATCCCCCCCCAAAAAAAAAGAAATTATGAAAAGAATACTGCAAAACTTCACAGTTCAGTCATACTTCAAATACCAGGACTGGAACTTTTTTACACACACACACACACACACACGACATACAAAACATATTAAATATTTTTATGTGAAATATATTTTCATATATATGAAACCAAACTTATTTTGTGTTACCAAATTACAAAGGTAACTATTATAAGCATCCTACTGTTCTAGAATTTTTTTTAATATGGTAATCAGCTATCTTAAGCTTTTTCAATCTTAGTTCCTGTTCTTTCTTTCCTAAAGAATTTTCATCATTATCTTATTGCTTAAAACACTTTTTTGTTGGTTTATCCAAGATAAGCATTTAGACTCTTTTCTCTCTATTCCCCCACCCCCACAAATGTTTTTGATTTATGTTTCTGATTTCCTGTATAATACTTGGATGATGATTTCAGAATATTTTTCTAAGCCACTTTTGAAGAATAAATAAATTTTGGCTCCAAGTACATTTCCTCCAAGGTTCCTTTATTTTACATATTCAATCTTTCCTTTTTATTTTAAAAATATTTTCATTTTTATCTTTTTAAAACTAATCAAGTGCAGTAGCGAGAAGAGAGAAACGAGTAGAATAAAGAGTTCAATCTGTAGCTGACTGTAAGCAATCAATTGAGATAACTCACTGCCTTTGGACCAGCACTTTCCTTTCTATAGTATAACACTAAGAAAGTGCTAACTTTACATTACAGATTTTTTTTTTCATAAAAGTATTTTGTAAAATTTATTTTTCTTAATGTACCACTGAGCTAATGGGAAATTAACAGAAACAGCTAAAATTTATGAATCTTCTACTATGTGCCAGGTTCAATTCTAAGTGTCATATGAATGCTAATTCATTTAATCCTCAAAAAATCCTCTTAGGTATTTTTGTTACCCACATTTTAAAGATGATGAAACTGGGAGAGTTCAAGTCAAGATGGCAGAATAGAAGGTCCCCAGCATCACTCTCTCCCACAAATCAACCAAATTTACAACTATAAAAATGTAACATCAGCCAAGCCGGGGCCGCTGGAGCTCGGGAAGAGGAGAGACCTAAGGAGTGCATGAAAGGCAGGAGAAACCATGATGAGAGAAAGAAAAAGCTGCTCTGAGCATTTTGGGCCGCGGCTGCTTCAAGACTGGAGCTGCTGAGCACATGGAGCAGGAGCCGGCAGAAGCTGCAGCTGTGCCCTTCAGATGGAGTTACTTGGAGGCGGCAGGAAAGAAGAGGGCCTTGGCGGCCCCCAGGACAGCAACACCACTTATAGGGTTCCCACGTACCCACGCAGGAGCAAGGAGCCAGAACAACTGAAAAAAAGGAGCCATTCAGAGGCCGGTGAGTCATCACAAGGGACCAGTGCAGGGCCCATCCCATAGGAAGTGTTTGGAGCACAGGCAGTGGGCAAGATGGGAACATCAGAACACTGGGACACAGGAAGGACAGCCAATCCACCCCCCAATCAGCACAGGACCACTCAGAGGAGACTAATCAGGAATGCAGAATTGCATGGGGTGAAGTTTGATGAAAAAACTCCAGCCCAGATCAGAGATCCTACAGAACACAGATCCACCGGGTCTCTGGAGAGCTGGAAGTACCTATAAGATCAACCATTAAACCCTGAGCTGCACAAAAAGTCTTCCGTAGGGAAACAGCAGCAAAGTAGCATTGAAACAACCACAGGGCTCAAGTACTGGTTCCCACAGGAAGTTCCCCCCTTAGAAGCAAAGGACGGAAAATTAGTTCCGGCCCAGGCACACCACCAGCACCTTGGGGCCTGCCTGGGAACTGGAGGTTTGGATCCAGGGACCGGACCCCGCTCCCACTTCCAGGCAAACTGCACCAGTGCCTCGGGGCCAGCCTGGGGATCTGAGGCATGGAGAAGGGGACTGGACTCCCCTCCCACAACC
This sequence comes from Galeopterus variegatus, assembly GCF_000696425.1. Taxonomy (NCBI): domain Eukaryota; kingdom Metazoa; phylum Chordata; class Mammalia; order Dermoptera; family Cynocephalidae; genus Galeopterus; species Galeopterus variegatus. The sequence continues at coordinate 379,128 of NW_007726576.1, forward strand.
AGGCACACCAAGCCAGCACCTTGGGGCCCGCCCAGGGACCCGAGGCATGGCGAGGGGGACCAGACCTCTCTCCCACAACCAGGCACAATAAGCCAGCGCCTCAGGACCCACCCAGTGACCTGAGGCATGGAGCTAGGAACCGGACCCTCCTCCCACAACAAGGTACACCATGCCAGCACCTCGGGGCCCACCCAGGGACCCGAGGCAAGAAGAGGGGGACCAGACCTCTCTCCCACAACCAGGCACACTGCGCCAGCACCTTGGGGCATGCCCAGGGACCAGAGGCATGCAAAGGGGACCAAACACAACCCACAACTGGGCATACCGCCAGGGCCAAGAAGCATGCCAAAAACAGCACCTCCACGTGGGTGGCCCGCCACAACCACCATGCAGATTGTCCACCAACCACTGGAGTGCATTCACACAAGAAGAGTCACCAGTAGAGACAAAGAAAACAAGAGGATGTCTCTTTCCACAAAATCCATTCCAGAGTGACAGAGGAAGCATCTGCTCTGATAATATTGGGGGACCTGATTACACCTCTCAGCATTGTACAGATCATCTAGGCAACAAATCAACAGAGTAACCATTATTCTTTCAGAAGGAGAGAAAAAATCTAGGCGATTAGAGGGGGGAGGGGAAGGCAATGGGGGAAGGGGAGAGGTTGGACAAGGGGCACAAAGAATAATTACGATTTAGGGCCGGCTGGTGGCACACTGCTACAGTGCGCCGCTTGGGAGTGCAGCGGCGCTCCCGCCGAGGGTTCGGATCCCACATACAGACCGGTTCCCGCTCACTGGCTGAGCGAGGTGCGGGTGTGACACTGAGGGTTGTGATCCGTTGCCGGACACGAAAAAAGACAAAAAAAAAAAAAAAGAATAATTATGATTTGTAACAATACGTATTCTAGTAATATTGATTTAATCAACATATCTCAATGTTCAACCCCCAAAATATGTCAAATCGATTTTGATTCAAAAAATAAATTAACAATAATAACAATAAAAATAAAGATGTTGAAACTGAAGCTGAGAGAGTTTAAGTAACCTGCTTATGATCACATAGCTAACTGGTGATAAATTTAAGATTCAAAGGGAGTCCAGAGATTGTGTACTCTTGGTCAATGCTACTCTGCCTTTACATTACCCATAAGTTCTTAATCATCAAAAGATTCATAATAAATAACATTGTCTTGTATTTAACACTTTTTTTCAAAATTTGGACCTTACGATATCCTGTATTATTCTATTACAAAACAGTGAGGCTGAGACAGAGTAAGAGATTACCAAGGATTTCTAATTAGCAGCCGACCAAACAAGAATCGAAATGCAAGTCTTCTGCCCTGGAAAGTTCTTATGTAATTCAGTTACAACATACTGCCTCTTTAGTTTGCTTTTGTGGTCAGTACAGGCACCATTGTGTCAATTTTCAGTGAAGAAAATGTATTTGTAAAATTACTTTTATGTGACACTAAATTTATTAGAGAATACATCATCACCAATGAAAATCTTTTTGTTCTAAATTATCAACACTCCCTGAAATCATGGCAGCATACCAAAGTGAGAGTTACTGGCAAATGAACCTGGTACTCTTGCCACTATCAGGGAAAACAAATATTATTAATTTTTAAGCTTTGGGGGCCGGCCCATGGCTCACTCGGGAGAGTGCGGTGCTGATAACACCAAGGCCCCGGGTTCAGATCCCATATACGGATGGTCGGTTAGCTCACTGGCTGAGCATGGTGCTGACAACACCAAGTCAAGGGTTAAGATCCCCTTACCGGTCATCTTTAAAAAATATATTTTTTAAAGTTTTGAACAGCACCATTGCCATAGAATTGTGGGAAAGACAGGTCTTCAGAAACTGTGACACGTGCCTGGCTACTGAGCCTGACATTAAAGTCTGTATAGACTTTAAATTTTCTCTATGGAGCCTTTCTCTATAAACTCAATGTATCTTTGGTTTTGCACTTAACACATGTTTAACAAAAAAGGGATGGTTCTAATTCACAGTAGTTACTAAAATGTTGGCATTACGTTTAATTCACTTATTTCTATCTAATGACTGAGAACTTTTAAAAAACGTTGGCAATATTAGAAATAGCCATGAAATACAGCACCAAGTCCTACTCATCGTACTCATCAACCCATGAACATGCGTTTGTTTTGGATGGTTGTGTCTGATTGTCATTGAATAAACCATTTGCCATTACCCAATAGAAGTAAAAAACAAAACAAAGCAAAAAAACTCCATGTGTTTTTTAAAAATCACATTATCTAGATTTCCAGACATCATGGCCACAAAGTATTTCACCATCCGTTGTAATTCCACTAACCACCGCCAGGGCGAGACGACAGCGCCATCACTTCCTTCTTTACGTGGAGTCTTGGAAATCGCCCAGCACCATGACATCCACCTAAGACGTAAGTGTAGACGAGGAACAAAAGAGAAGACCCCGGTGCAGGTGGCTCCTGGGGCCCGAGGCGCCGTCTGCACCCGGCTGGGCTCTCGGGCGGGGGCCACGCCGGTCGGGCGAAGCGTTGGAGGGGGCTGTGGAGCGGAGCCTCCACCAACAGTTGAGGACCAGGAGCTGTGGCAGGCGGTGGGAGGTCGGGGCGGATGAGCGCCCGGGGCTGCGGAGCTGGGGATGGCGGCGCTGAGAGACGCCCTGGGGCAGCCCCGGCCCCTCCACCGCAGGCGGCGGGAGCCGACCCCCGGGGAAGGCCGCAGCTCCCCCACCTACGTCGAGGGAGGTGGGCAGCGGCGCCCCGCCCTCCCCACCGTCCCGCCTTCCCACCCCCGGCCCCCGCGGGCGCAGACGCCGGAAGAGGGGGCCGTGCCCTCGGCCGAAGGGCAGAGCCCAGCCGTACTAGGCCTCACAGTCAGCTTAGCATAAGCACAGCCATGTTACCGCTTCCTCGCCCTGGCCCCTACTCCCTCCCTTTTTCTAAAGGAAGTGTTTTCCGAGAAAAACCGGGTTTTGTGCAAAACAGAATCTTGTGCGAAACAGGAAAACCGCAAAGCCGTTACAAAGTGCTGAATGCTCAAAATAGCTACCAAACATTATCTAAAAACTTATACTCTCCACCCAAAGCTCTTCCCTTAATTCAAACTATAAAACCTCTAATGGTCTGTGAGGGGGCAGGAAGTGATCTTTCAGTCTCCCCTCCAGCTTTGCTAGAAATAAACTCCCTGACGTGGTAAACGTTTAGCTCGGAGTCCTTTGATCCCTTTGTCTCGCCAACCTAACAAGCAGGGGCTTCTAGGGACGAGTTTCCCGGCCCCACGGGGCTGGGGTTGCAAGGGGCCCCAAGTTTCCACAGCGGTCCCGACAAGATGGAGGACATCGTCCCCTCCCGCTGCAGCCATGACGGGAGGTGGGGGGACTACTCCCCACGGGGTGAGGTGGAAGTACCTCCACTGCCCTCGACGCGCCCCGGGACCCGCTCCCCCCGCGACCCGACTGCCCGCTCGGCCTCGCTCCAGCCCTCCGGGTCTCGACCCTCGCGGGGGGCGTCCAGGAACTGGGCAGGGAGGACGTTGGGGCATCGAGGCCGAGTCTCTCCTCGAGCAGAGTCGTTGGGGGCCGCTGCAGCGGCCTGGGCGCCCGGGCCCGGGATCGCAGGCGGCCCCGCCTCAATCTCCCCGGCGGTCCCAGTAGCGGGCCCCAGGGGCTGAGCTACCGCGGGCGACAGAGCTCGGGCTCCCGACCCCGGCGGACCCGGCGGGTGGGGGCGGGGGAACGGAGGGGAGGGGCCGCGGCCGGGAGACGAGGGTCGGCGGAGAGGGGAGTGGAACGGCAAGCCCGGAGGCGTGGCCCGCGCCTGACGGACAGCCCTTCGGACCACCCCACCGAAGGGGGTCCTGAGGGAAGGCCGACGGAGCCAATGGACTTGCCCGAGGAACCGCAGCCCGCCCTCGTCGCCAGCCAGTGAGCACGCGGAGGGCGGGGCCTCCCGGGGCTCGGCCGCACCGCCGCCGCCTCCGCCTCCTCCTCCTGCTCACCAGCGCTAAACCCGGGACTGGACCGAGCGGAGTTGCGCGTGTCGCCGAAGGGGGGGTGGGCCGCGGGAGGGGAGGTTCGTTCCGCGGAGCGCAGCCAGAACCGGGTGAGGCTTATCCCCGCTGTCTTCCCAGTGCAGGGCCGCCGAGAGTGGGGGTGGCTGGGTGCAGCGCAGCCTCCCGAGGAGGAGGCGGAGGCGGCGGAGGCGGCGGCGCTGCGGCCGAGCCCCGGAAGGCCCCGCC
>NW_007726576.1:383387-392548 GCF_000696425.1 Galeopterus variegatus
GTCGCGAGGTGTTCTCCTTTCTCCTGGGGGCCGGGGGAGGGGCGCCCGGTCGGCTCTCCCGCCTCGGGGCTGCGCTCCCACCCTGTGGCTGGAGCCGAGGTCCCTAAGTTTTTAGGGGCGAGGGCTGCTGCCTCGGCGCCGCCGGCTGCCCCTCCGCCCGCTCCTCCGCGGCGCTGCGCTGCGCGGCTTCCACTCTTACTTATTTGGACGAGTTTCTAATGGCGGATCTGGAGCCAGTGGACAACTGCGGGGGTGAAGGGGGGGCAGATATCGGCCCAGCAGTGACGTGAGCCGCCCCTTACCTCGGAATTGGTGCCGGGAGTGACGGGGAAGACGTTGGGTGGACACATCTAGGGGGGAAGCTAAATCCCTTTCTGGCATCGGGGCATCGTTTGTCCTTCCCCGTTCCCTTCCGGGGAGCAGGCTTGGGGCTCTCGGGGCACCCCCCATTCTGTAATTTGAAGAAACATTTAGTTTTGTCTCGTCGTTGTAGTTCCTATAGGTTTTTTTTAACTTGCTCTGTCCACAGCATGAGATTCGAAGAGCGCCCAAACTCCTTGTCCTCTCATCCCTTTGCTTCCTCCCTTTGGTGTCGAGGAATCAGTTCTGAGTCCAAGTTTTGTTACTAAGTCATTTTTCATCTCCTCTCCTTCTAGGGTTAGGAATCACCTTCAGGCCAATCTTCAGGTGAAGCGGTGGCAGAAATTAAGGAAAACATCTCCATTGTGAGTTTTGCCCTGCTTTCCTGTTTAATTTACGTAGTGCAATACTAGGGTCTTTTTCCTGTGGGATTTACTTTTCTGTTATCTTGAAGGCAAAGAGTTAATTGCTTGGGTGGCCCCTGTTCCCATAGCTAAATCAGGGTAGTCCTGGGAAGGCACTGGGGGTGGGTGCTGGCATTTACACCAGTAGTACTCTCTAGAGTTCTAGAATAGGATTTAAAGTTAGCTCTGTTTTAAATTCTTTGTATTTTATACTATTTTTCTACTTTCCAATAGATAGAACTTTTTTTTTTCTTGCCGTTGGGTAAAAAACCTAAAAAACTACTGAATAATTTGTTGTTTTAAGATTGAGGAAGGGAGTTTTTTTTGTATGTTTGCGTTATATTTGAGGAAGACTTATTTATGCACCCTGACAGTCTTCCAGCTAGCGTCACATGAGGAAATATATAATCTAGTTGTCAGACTATTCCTGATTCTAAGATTGACCACTGAATCGGTAGTGATTGTCCGATCTATCCATTACGAAGTGTGGTTTTTTTTGCTACCAGAAAGTGACATATGTGGTCATTTCCGTGCGGCACGAATGCCTGTTCTCTGTTAGCTATTCAGTTAATGGTTTTAACACCAATCCTTGCCTGAATTGATAATTGTATTAAGAGTCACAAAATGAATTTTTTAAAAAGCTTTGCTTCTACCTTTATTACCTGAGATTCTAAGGTTTTTCCGGGTTTTTTTTTCAAATTTGATCAAAGTTTTTGATTGCTCATCAAAAAGAAGCTTGTGATTAATTTACCCCTGTAGCAGTATTCCTGCTTTCTCTTTGTCCTTGAAGCTTGTGATTAATTTACCCCTGTAGCAGTATTCCTGCTTTCTCTTTGTCCTTGAAGCTTGTGATTAATTTACCCCTGTAGCAGTATTCCTGCTTTCTCTTTGTCCTTGTTGCTCCCTGACAACTTATTTGCACTTACTTTCTTGTACTTCACAGCACACATCTTTAGTTAGTTAAGCTTAGAACAGCGTGTCAGGATATAAAGTTCTATGTTTATCTTTTTGGAATGATTATTGTTTCACATAGGTAATTTTCATAGGACATCCGAAGCGGTGACATTTCACTTTCCGTGGTAGTTGTTTGGTGAGATGATGAGATGTGGGTGTGAATCTAGAGCTCTATGATGAACTTTCCTAGGGAAAAGAAATTAGTGAGGACTACTAAGAAGACTGGCAGAGGAACATGTCACTGTCTCAGTTATTACCACTTAGAAAGGCCATTTTTCTCAGTATACTGTTCCTAGGGTATTTACAGCATGCTGTAGTGCAGAGAACTTGGTTTTGGTGCCAGCTGGAATGGGGTTCAAGTGTCTGCTCTCTTATTTACTTTGGCAAGTCACTGATTCTCTGAACCTTTATTATGCACATTTTATAAAGGAGTAAATTATGTCTGTCTTCCCATGATTATTATGAGGATTGAAAAGAGTATAAAAACAGGTAAAGTATTTAGCCCATAAGGTATGGGACATATGCGCACATGCACACGTATGTATATAGTTATAGGTAGATATAATTCTTATTCTCTGTTTCCTGAGATTTCCTCAGTTTTATCTTTCAACCCTTTTACTTAGTTTTCTGTTTCTGCTACTTGAACTTTTAATTTCTAGCAGCTTTTTTGTGTGTGTTAGAAATGTTAATTTTTTGTGGTCTTTGCTCATCTCTTACCCATCTAGAATACTAATAATAGTTATGCAGTTTTTCATTTTATGTTTTCTTTTTCCTGCATTATCTCTTATCTTTGTTTTTTTCCTCTTTAACTATTTTTCGTATTAGAGGCTTTCCTCAGGTATATTATAATTTTTGACTGGTCTACTTATGATAAAAATTGGGGACTAGATGGTTAGGGTGTGGTGTTATAATACCAAGGACAAGGGTTCAGTTCCCCATACTGGCCAGCTGCCAGAAAAAAAAAGAATTTGGGAGTAGAAAGCAGATTGGAATAGTGAGAGTGGGGCCTTCAAGCTTCACTGTAGGGTGATCTTTTGGCCTATTGATGGGGAACCCCATGGATCATTATCTTTAGATCTTTCTTTTTTGCTGGTTCTTAGTTCCACAGGGAAGAGTGTTCTGAGAAAGAAGTCTTCCAGAGAAGAGTCTGCTGCCTGGATGATAGAGGTCGGGATGCCACCTCTCTGGCAATCAAGTGGGAGAGGAGATATTTCATATGCATGATATTGAAATATTCACCAGTGCTTGGTGAACCCAAGACAAAGATTTTATGTTCTGTCTTCACCAAAGAATAAAATTCTAGAACTTGTGCTAGGGAAAAGTCCTGTCACCATCAACATGATGGGAGGGGAGGGATCTAGGATGGCCCAACTTCTTTTAGCCATCTCCTCTCCCAGTTCTAGGGATATCTGGTGCTACAGGTTCCTGAGCCTTTTGAGGATTCTGCAACATAAATCAAGGTGTTTCTTAGCTTTTGCCATCACTGTTTTAGTGTTTCTCTATCACAGGTCAGCTTAGTTAGTTAACCACTCATTCATCTGCTCTTCAGCTTATAAAATTTTGTTGCTTCTGCTGCTTCTCTTGTTCTTCCTTTCCTTGTGAGTTGGACATTTACTGCTGTTAAGGGAATTTTGGAAAGGCATGAAGTTAATTGTGTGTGATCAATCTACCATCTTAATATCCCTGTCAAGGATTAAGCTATTGATTCAACTATTAATTTCTAGACAATAATTTTGTACCTAGGTACCGCGATAATTCTCTTTGTGGTGGTATTCAGGTTATTATTCTATCTCATTACATTTGTTAGTACCTTTCGATATCATGGTACTCCTTTATTTTATTTCTGATTTGAAATGGGAAAGCTTGTAGTATATACTCACTAAATATGAAGCTAGCTCTGGAGTTGAGATTATTTTTATATAAGTATAAAAAACTTTTATTTTAAGAAAAATTTGTTAGTTCTGGGACACTGTAAGTCCACAGAGATGCTGTAGAACATGTAAATGCAACAACCTTCAGGGAAAAAAAAACTGTGAGGTGTTACAGAAAGTAGTCTACCAGAAGAAAACCAAATACAGTAGGGCAAAGTATTTTTATTTATGTCTTTGTTTTAGTGTTATCTTTTATCTTTATCCTTCACTAAATATACTGTTAATTTTATAGGGTTGTTACCCATTCCCAAGAGATACTTTGCATTTAGCCTCTTGCTTGGATTTCAGCCTTAACTTTTTGTATAATGGTAATATAATTTTGTGTTGACCTTCTTTGTGCAGATTTTCCTTAGATTTTACTTTGATGTGTGGTCTTTAGTAGTAATTTTTATTGCATCAAATGAAAATGAATTAGATGTTAAATAGTTATAATTTGTGGATGAATGATATACCACAAGAAAATTGAGTGTTTAAAGTTAACTAGACACTTGTTGAAATCCTAAGATGTAGTCAAAGTATTGGCATGAATACCTTCTAACTGGAAAGGGATTTAACATTTTTTTTTTCCGCACTCTCTAATTTGGTGTAGGCAGTATGCTGGGGATTTGCATATTCAGTTATCTTATTTAAAACCTCAGAGTCATTAAAAGATAATGACTTTTGAATCTTTTCATGAACTTTTTGAAGTACTCTTGTATTATTTCTGTTAAGTAATTTGCCCAGTGCCACATTGGCTCAACGGTAATTTTTTCTGTTTTTGGACAATATTGTAGAAATAGTCAAAACTTCTTTGTGGTCTTGTATTAACGGAATTAAGAAAGTGATGGTTAAATTATAAACACAGTGGCTTTTAGTACTGGATCTGGGATTTAAATATAGTTGAAAAATAAAGAGTAAATGAAAAAAGGAGGAAAAAAGTAAATATTGGTGAATATTAAATCTTTTTTCAGAGGTAGATGACTGCAGAGATCTAAGTGTAAAGAATATTCTTTCTGTTTTCTGTGGGAAGATTGAAATAGGACCTAGCAACCACAAGAAGATACTGTACACTCAGTAATAGCTCTTTTTCAGAAATTGTCCATCTCTGTTTTAAGCTTCTCAAATCTAGAAAGGACTGAGAGAATTCATGTCTTAACTGCCCTTATATTTTATAACTCAGTTTATTTAAACTGAATTACTGCCTCTTTCCTTTGGAAATCAACCATAATAAGCTTAATGGATGAATGTTAACCAGTATCCCAATGTTCATTTTCATTTATAAACCTTTAAAACTACTCCCTCAGAATTACTGCCTCTTTCCTTTGGAAATCAACCATAATAAGCTTAATGGATGAATGTTAACCAGGATCCCAATGTTCATTTTCATTTATAAACCTTTAAAACTACTCCCTCATGGTTGGCTGGTTAGGTCAGTTGGTTAGAGCACAGCCTTATAACACCAAGATCACGGGTTCGGATCCCTGTACCTGCCGTCCACAAACAACAACAAGAAAAATGCTCCCTTAGATTTGAAACAGCCTTATTTGAATATTGATTTTGTTATTTTAATGAATTAGCTCATCTTATTGAAAGATAAGTAATTTTCAAAAATTGTTTTCTACATTAATTGCGTATAATATAATGGCTGTGAAATAGGTTCTAGAATCATGTTTCTTTTTTTTTTTTTGTCTTTTGTCTTTTTCCGTGTCCGGCAACGGATCGCAACCCTCAGTGTTGCCCCCGTACCGGACGGGGGACCGGCAACGGGATCGCAACCCTTGGTGTCGCTCCCGCGCCTCGCTCAGCCAGTGAGCAGGAACCGGTCTGTATGTGGGATCCGAACCCTCGGGCGGGAGCGCCGCCGCGCTTCCCAAGCGGCGCACTTATCCAGTGCGCCCCCGGGCTGGCCCTAGAATCATGTTTCTTTTTTTTTTTTTTTTTCCGTGTCCGGCAACGGATCGCAACCCTCAGTGTTGCCCCCGTACCGGACGGGGGACCGGCAACGGGCTCGCAACCCTGGGTGTCGCTCCCGCGCCTCGCTCAGCCAGTGAGCAGGAACCGGTCTGTATGTGGGATCCGAACCCTCGGGCGGGAGCGCCGCCGCGCTTCCCAAGCGGCGCACTTATCCAGTGCGCCACCGGGCTGGCCCTAGAATCATGTTTCTTGGATTTGAATTCTGACTCTCCCTTTTCCAGGAATGGAGACTTGGGCAGGTTACTTATCTTCTGAGTCTAAGTTTCCTAATTGGTAAAGTGGGAAAAATAAATTTCTATCTCATTTAAGTAAGCATTAACTAAATTAATATATTTGATGGCATAGCACATTATTAAGAATAAATGTTACCTATTTGTCACATGACTATAAAATTAGGAAAACTTTAGAATTAAAATGTTGGCATATTTCAATATGAGATGTTTAAAATGGAATGGTGAGTGCATTATGAAGTGAGTTTTCTTCATCATTCAACACCTGTGCCGTTTCTATCCCTTTCACTCTCTTAAGTTTCTGTTCTACTGAGAAAATTGGAGCCAGCATGTATAAACTACCACAACTTTCCACATTCTCCATACAGTACTTATATATTCATTTCTACATACAGTACTTATATACATTCCAATTATACTTACTTTTGCCTTCTTACTGTTGAAACGGAGGTGATTCTTGTACATGATCCATTTCACTACCATCTGTGCACATGCCCTCATTTCTCCTATGCTTTAGAGCCACGCTCTACAATCATTCACTTCTCCAGATTCTTCAACTATTGTTTCTCTGCTGGATCCTTTCCATAATAATAGTCTAGTGCATAGTAGGTACACAAAAATGTTTATTGAGTATAACAGGAGCAGTTGGGTTCTAGAGTTAGAGCCCTGAGTTAAAGTCCTACCCAGCCTTACCTAGAACAATTTATTTAACTTCTCTAAGCCTCAATTTCTTGATCTGTAAAATAGAGTAAATTACACCCACCATAATGTGGTTATTCTGAGAATTTTACATAACCCCATAGAATAATGTCTGGCACAAAAGGACTTAAGCTTCCTGGACAAGGACAAGAAAGATTCAGAAAGACATAATCACATAGTTAAAATTGGAAGCAGAGAATTTGTCTTTTTTTTTTTTTTTTTTTTTAACTGGTAAGGGGATTGCAGCCCTCAGCACAGTGTGGTCTGCACCACGCTCAGCCAGTGAGCGCTCCGGCCATCCCTATATAGGATCTGAACCTGGGGCCTTGGCGCCACCAACGCTGTACTCTCCCGAGTGAGCCACAGGGCCGGCCCGGGAAGCAGAGAATTTGAAAAAACTGATAAAAGACACTAGGGAAATAGGGATTGGATGATGTCATAAACACTGTAGTAGATAAAAACATATCGAGTATAGGGATTATATTAGGATACTAGGTTACTGGTACTTAATAGAATTATTTTGTTGCTATTTTCTAATTCAAAGGAAGTCTTAGGTACTTTTTCATTATAAAGCATGAGTAGCTTGATGTGAGTACTATAAACTGGGTAGATTTTTTTTTTTAAAGGGCTAGCAAAAATTACATAATTTCCATCAAACCCCAAAGAAATAAACATAAAATGGTTAACAGGGGCCGGCCCGGTGGTGCACTGCTACAGTGCGCCACTTGGGAGCGCGGCGGCGCTCCCGCCGAGGGTTTGGATCCCACATACAGACCGGTTCCCGCTCACTGGCTGAGCGAGGGGCGGGCGCAGCACCGAGGGTTGCGATCCCGTTGCCGGTCCCGGTCCGGTACGGGCGCGACACTGAGGGTTGCGGTCCGTTGCCGGACACGAAAAAAGACAAAAAGGGAAAAAAAAAGAAAATGGTTAACAGGAGAGGAAAAACAGAATGGGTATCAGTTTTTTCTCTGAAAGTTAGATAAGAAATCACATAAAAGGGTTTTAAATTTTACTTGTGCTATTTTATTGGAGTGAAATGCGAAACATGTAATATACTAGAACTTTTTGTTCTTTTCTCTGTCTCTTACAGGGTCTTTGGCATGGATAAATGTTCAGTGAGAGGATTAGAATTGACTGAACAGACTTCTACTTTATTAGGGAGTACAGCCATGGCAGCTAGTCTCATGGACATGGGAAGTTCATTTGGTGATCCAGCTAGTCCTTTAGTCAGTGGATCTAAAAATTCATCAGTGGAAGATGATGATGATGATGTTGTATTTATTGAATCTGTTCAACCTCCTTCAACTTCTGCTCCAGCAATAGCTGATCAAAGCAACCTTATATTTACATCATCAAAAAATGAAAAGCCACAAGGAAGTTATTCCATAATTCTTCCTCCCTCAAGAGATTTGGCTTCTCAGATGGGAAATATAAGTGAGACAATTGTTATTGATGATGAAGAGGACATAGAAACAAATGGAGGAGAGGAGAAAAATTCCTCCGGTTTTATTGAATGGGGACTTCCTGGAACTAAAAACAGAACCATAGATTTGGATTTCTCCACTTCCAGTCTTTCAAGAAGTAAGGTAAATGCAGGAATGGGTAATAGTGTTATCACTGCAGAATCGACTCTGAAATACACATTTACTAATGTTACAACCTTAGAAACAGGTATAAGCTCTGAATGCTGGGCGAGATATGAACTTAATGATTACACATATAACATGACTGTAGAATACCGACTTGGGAGATGTCGTGAAAGGACTGCAGTCAAGTAATTTTGGTGTTAATATACAAACATACACCCCATCTTTAACTTCACAGACCAAGATTGGAGTAAGACCTTTTAATCCTGGTAGCATGAATGTGGCAGGAGACATATTTCAGAATGGAGAATCTGCAACTCATCATAATCCTGGTAAGCAGTAAGTGATAATATTTTCCTTCTATCTCAAGTAAATAAACTTTTGGCTGTTCTTTTTAGTACCCATATCTATTTTATTTACATTTTATATGTGAACTACATTATTTCTCTTGACTTTCGTATTAAGATAGAATATTTTACTTAGTAAAACCGTGCAGTCTACTTGGTCTGAAGTTTGGGGAATTTAATCTGTTTTACACAATGCGATTTACATCTAAAGTGTTTTAATTGAAAACCGCATAACTACTACCACCATTCTTGTTTATCTTGTTTATTTTAATATAAAAATTGTGAAATAAAAAGATGGATCGTGAACTGAAAGAACAAAGTAATATTGTATAATAAGTGAATTTATTTCATTTGTAATTATGTAACTTGAAATTTCAATTTTTGCTTTTTTAAGTGTTTACTCTTTGGCTGCTTATTTCTGATTTTAGGGTTTTTTTGTTTTTTGTTTTGATTTTCTAATTTCAGTTTTTAAAACAGCATTGTATTAGTTGCTTCATTTTAAAACTTGGGAAACTTTCTAAATCAAAGAATTGTATATTAAAAATTTTATGGAGATAGTCTTGTTCTGATAAAATTAAAATGTAACAGAAGTTACAACAGATTAATAATGTATTTTTGTGGCTCGATCACACTGTACATGGGGGTTTTCGGGGGGGGGGGGGGTGGTGTTGTTTTTTTTTTTTTTTTTTTTTTTTTT